>NC_067148.1:48282754-48392754 GCF_903995435.1 Acomys russatus | reverse complement strand
AACTTGGCCTTCTTGACAATTCTAATAAATGTTACTCCTTTTAAAAAATGTATGGTGATGTCAAAAGGCGTCTTTAATACTACCCCCTCTGCAAAGTATTTTATATTTATATGTCTTGAGGAAGTGGTATATCAAAACTTACAGAACCACTCTTTATTTGAAAATGTAAACACTACCCCATTGTTTGATGTTCTGTAAACATTTTCAATATTCATCATCATTTATATTTTCCAACACAATTTTCAGACTACTGTCTCAATATCTTGTTTTATTTGTTAGTAAAATGTTGTGGTTAATTTGTAGTATATTCTAATACATGTTTATTATTAGGCTATAATTCAGTGTTTTCAAACCCACTAGCAATCAAGAAAAGCAGAGACACATTATATTTTAAAATAGCCTTGTTTCACCTGGGGCAGCACAGATATTAATCCCTTAAACTATCTCCCATATCTCCCTGCCCCAGTCCCATGCCATCTGCTTCTAATAATTTCTATCGAGCTGCCTCCCATCCATAATCCCAAGTACTTGTTAATGTTCTTCATCTGAGCCAAATACTACATCCATGCCCGCCATGTATTTCTTCTCCACTTAACCTATGGCTGCAGCCTCCTTCCTTCTCCTTGCTTTCCTTTCCCAAGAACCTCTCTGTCTCCCAAACCCAAGAACCTTAGCCATGCCTATCTCATTTGCCCTACCCAGGTGTATTGACTTTTTATTGGTCAAACAGGAATATGTTTATAGGCAAGGTAATAAATATCATTTTAGGGTATATGTATCTGCGCATGTGGGCAGCAACCAGATAAACCCACAGCAGTCAAATACACATTAATTACAAAAATATGTACACATTTCTATGACTATGTAGGAATTTTAACATTGTTTCTATTTGTTCACACCAGTATGTTGAAAGGTGTACAGTTCTCATATTTGAATCATCATATCAAGGTGTCTTTCAAACATGTAAATCTAATTCACATGCTTACCAATAACACATGAAGTTAAATGTTTCCTTTCTCCTATGGACACTTTTATTATGTAATTTAAGGAAAAAAGATTTAAGGTATATCCTCAACTACATAGTACTGGTTTGTTTCTTACTAATTCTTAGTTATTTTTCTACTGCTGTGATACGACACCATGAGAAAGGCAACTTATAGAAGAAAGTGTTGGTTTGGCGCTTACAGATTCAGAGGGTTAGAGGCCATAGCCATCATAGCAAGGAGCACGGCAGCAGGCAGGCATGGCACCGGTAAGGAGATCAAAGCTCACATCTCTGAGACACACACTGTATTCCAGAAGAATTTGAGATCACATTAAAATATATAGATATATGTGTGATTGCTTAATAGAAAAAAATGTGTATTAATCCATGTCAATAACAAGATGAGCAAAATTATTGTAAGACATTTACTACTACATTCTATAGAACAATAGCAAAAAAAAATGAATTAGGGTCTTGAATAATTTTGCTGACACGTTGAGATTTTTTTCCAAGTAGCTAATGAATACTTGCTGAATATATGGTATGGTTTTAGGCATCAGACATTTGTCAAAGATCAAATTAGGCAAGTCATATTCTAGTTAACTTATATTTAAGTAGCATAGATGCAATAAACAAGTTTATAAATATATGAGTTAAGCTACTTAGAAAGCTTTAAGTTTTTTCAAAAATGAAGAGGTGATGGGTATTTTAATTCTATCTTAGAGATAATATGACTGGTTACTTTTTGTAGCATAAAATCATTCAAATAAAAGCAATAAGAGGGGTTTCAAGTAAAATTGGTAGATTAAACTCTTTATCCTGTGTCTCCATTTACATCACCACTCAGAGAGCCCATGCCTTTGGCAGTAAGACAGAGCAGGCAGAGGACAGACTGCTTATGGCAATCAATCATGGCACTAGAATAATCCCTCCCCTGAAGACGGTGTGTGTGCACTATCATTTTCCACAAATGATTGGAACTGCTGATTTGTAATCATCTCTCTTGTATTCTGTGGGGAGACAAAGAGAATTAAACTTTGTATCCAACGAAAGTTAATCGGAAATGGAAAGAGTAGAAAACAACCAGACATACTGCTTTTCCATAACTGGCTAATTCAAAGAATTCCCCCACCATTCGGGGAAATTGTTTTCAGACTTCTCAATCAGACCTGCAAGTCTTCATTGCACAGTAAAGAAATGAAAGTTGAGTGTGATTTCCTGAAAGTCAGAGATGAGGCAAGACAAGTTGAGTATTTATGAGTCTCTTACATGTCATGCTTGAAACTACAGAATGCTAAACAGACTACTGATTCACTAGAGAGGTATTCCCAGTCATCTCAGGCGTGTTTACAACAACGTACACATATATCAGCATGCCATAAAATAGAGATGCTCACTGCCAAGGGCAAAGTTAGAACTATGAATGAAGAAAATACCTTCCGGTGAGATCCAAATGAGAAGAAGTGAGTGACACCATTAGTTCTTCCAATGCACAGTACAGGAAATTTCACATTAAAAAAAAACCTGAATACTACTGTTGTAATTAGAAATTAGTAGCAAAATATGACTAAAAACTTCAGAGTAAAAACACCACACAGAGGGACCTAACTGAGATGATGTACCAAATTAATGATTAGTTGCCAGAGGACCTCTGCATGCAACAACAGAAAATATTTTTAAATGTGTATGTAGCAGTGTGGGAAAATAAATATGTAAATATCAATGAGAGGTCCTTAGTTCAAAAACTTTTATTGTAGTGTGAGTAGAAACCTGAAAAAGTAAAGTGCTGCAGAAGAAAAATAGTGACTTATGAAATAAAACAGAGAATTTTTCAAATGAAAGGTTACTAGGAAATCATCCCATACTCTAAGGGACAGATAATTAACATGATGCATATAAGACCAAAGATACAGGAAAGTTCTTGTCGGATGGAACTATCTGGGGGAGCAACTGACACAATGTTCCATACAAATAAAGTCTTCTGAGTCAAGTGTGTCAGAAGAAACCTATCTTGCCATTAAGATTTTTGCAGAAAGAAAACCTGATATTACCCATAGTTATTCCCTATTACTTTCTGTTTGGAATTGATATTAACAAAAAACAAAGTTGTAGGAGAAGTTTTTCATGTCATTTTTCAAGAGCCTCTGTTCCTGTTCTTTGATACTTTAGACAGCATTATGTCTCTTGCTCTAAAATAAACATTCTCATTTACCTAAATGGGACCTGTGGCCTTTGGAAACCTCAAGGCCCACCTTCAGTGACAAGATCACACCTCCTAAGACTACCTACACAGTCCACCAACTGGAGACCAGACACTCATTCCAAGAGCCGATTGAAGTCATTCTCATTCAAACCCCATTGCCTATCCATTCCTAGTTGATTCTTTTTCTGTGGCTAGGTCTTGTAAGCTCTTAACTTCAGAGCTAGTGCCACACCTGCCTGCTGCCATGCTTTCTGCCAAGGTAGCCATGGGCTCTCACCTCTAGGACTAGAAGCCTCCAGTTAAATTAATTAAATAAGCCTTCAATTAAAACTCAACATGGTGGTTGGTACTGATTGCCAGCTTAACAGAATCTAGAATTATCTAGAAAACACACCTATGTGCTTGAAGCGCACCTTTACTGTGAGGCCACCATCCTTAAGCTATGGCATGGGCTGAATTCAAAAGACACTGAACATGCAACACTGTTAGCTTTCTGAATATGGGAGCTATGTGACCAACTACCTTGAATTTCTGATAGCATGCCTTCCGTGACTCCATTACCATTATCTGTGAGCCAAAACAAACCCTTTATTCATCAAGTTGTTTTGCACATAACTTTTTATCACAGCAACTGGAAAAGAAACTAATGCACTACACAATATGATTTAAAAAGTCTACTTACAGCAAGCCAACCCTCCACAGTAGCCCTATAAAAGTATGTAAAGTAATAACATTTGCACAATCTACTAGCCATTCCATTTTAACAAACCAGAAAAATTATTTCTATAAAAGTAAATGTTCTTTCAAAGTTTGTATATTGATTTAATGCCACTGTAATATTAATTGAAATCATTTCTTAAATAGCTTTATTCCTTTTCAACTATATACAGGAATGAATATGATAAAAAGTAAATTTGATGTTTGCCAAGAAAATTAAAGGTAAAATAAAAATTTAGTAAAACTTACCACAATTAGCAACTTTTAAGTAATGTAGAGACATTAAATCAAGTTCTTGATTCAAATGCAGGGCAAATCATCAAAAATACAAAGAAGATACCATCCCATTATTCATAGAAACCTTAGAACAGGCCCATATAAAAAGATTATGATGACCTATCTCAGTCACATCATCCAATGTGGTTATGGATTAAGTTGATATGTTTCCTGCATAAACTTTTTACATAAAAATTCTTCCAGAGGCAATAAATAAACAAAGGCAAGCAACAGTCACAGTTACTACTCTTATAAACAGCTATGTCTTAGGTAGGACTCTTTGTTTGGACTATGTGAAGAAAGTAGGACAATATTGATTGCATAAATAATGAAACTTGAATTTCCGCTGCAGCAAATGAAAACTGTGTTAAGGTAGAGATCTGCTAAGGACAGACTTATCATCTTACTAACAGCTGACACTTGTTTGTGGATTTCATCCCTGTCTCCTGCTATGTCATCTCTTCAATTAAAGAAGGACCATATAACATTAATCCCTATTTTATTGATCATTCTCATTAGGGCACCACCTCCTTCTGTTTAGTCAACAGACTCCCTACTTATAAATAATCTTAAATAGTGAAATCATTTCCTCTGATGTAATAGACACACAATAGCTTGGCCTGCACAAGTTCAGAGGATGAGATAAAATTGTGGTTCTTCCACTTGCACACTTTGAAAATGATAACAGAAAAAAATTCAATATATATTCTCTTAAAGGTGGATAGGGTTGTTTTGTTTTCCGGTAGAAACACTGTATCTGTAGTAACGTACTTGTTGGTAATATATACAAAACTATAGGCCACTAAATTTCTGTGATTGAATGAAGTTTCCAAAACTCTGTCCAAGTATGATCTAAAGAGACTACTGATCTAGGCCCTTTGAGAAGTGAAACTTTTCGACAATACAAAGTGGGAAATTGTGATCACTAAGCCAGAGTTACCACTGTGATGTTCCCTGTGTATAGCTTATTCAGAGACCTACAAAAAAGAACACAAAGTAAGCTGGGGGCCTCTGAAGCTCCTACCCCATGCTTCTTCAAGGCTGCAAACCTGTGAGCTATTCTTGTGGTGGCCTTTGATATAAAATACTGAAAACATTGGATTATCCTAAGAATACCATTTTAAAAGGAGGAATTTCTAGGATTGCTCTTTTTTTCTACTGCTGACCCAGAAAGACCCACCAGTCCATAGGTAAGCAGACTGAAAGTGTGACAGGACCATCAGAGGTGCCTCAAATATAATCAGGAACTCAGAGACACCACGTTCCACAGCAGGGATAAAGCCATCACAGTATTCACAAGGCAAGCATCAGCTGGGGAATGCCAGCTATGTATGATGGAATATTCCAGGGTCAACTCACTATTCCAACCTTCCTGATCTATCTCCTCACTCTTGGTGAACAGGCATAGAATTTTTTCCACCACCAATTTTAGACAAGTGCAGATAAAAAGACATAATTGTCTGTGAATATAAGTTTTAAAATGTAGATGTTCTGATCAAAGCTCTGACTACATTAGTTCATTTAACAATGTGGTGGACAATGCTATTTCTTAATCACCGCCCCAAAATTTTAGTTACAATAACTACCCTGGATTCCTTACTCTAATGCACTTTGCATTAGGTCCACAATGCTCCCAATCACCATGTCCTGGTTCATACCATATTATGTCACCCATCAATCATCTCAGAGCCTTTTTCATAATAGTTACTGGAAGGCAAAAGAGACTAAACAATCCTTTCTGTCTGACATGGGGACATGACCTGTGGAATGTTCCACCACAACTCTGTAGGCATCCAGGTTACCTGAACACTGTTCCAACTCAAGCCGTGTCACCTCTCCTGTGTCTACAGCTTAAATGCAGAATTAAGGATGCACACACTGCCAGCTTGAATTACTTCCCCCTCTATTGTACAAGTTGTGTCTCTTGCCAACCACAGCTGGTTGCTATGCTGGAGTTTGATCTCCCTTCCTGACTAAAGAACAGGATTTATCTCTGCAAAGGGAGGAAAGGATTTAATTGGTGAATAGCAGTCACTTTGCTCTCTTACATTCAGTGAATTTACAACCGATCTCAGCATTTAAAAAAATAGGCCTTCAGGCAGGAATAGCATTTGAATCTGAACATCAACCATCTATCTACCCAAAGTACTCTGAGTCTGGTGAAGTTCAGTTGTTACTTAGAAAGCCTTAATGGGCACCATGGGACCCTAACACATTGGCTGTCTCACATATTGAAGCAACCTGTCAGCTTTCTAAAGAACAAAGGCACAATCCTGCAAATCTCCAGGTACCTATCAAGGTCTGTTTCTATTTTTTAAGTTTTGTGTATCCTACATTAAAATTTAAAGGTATTGTCTCTACCAAAATTACAAATAAACTGTTTACATGAAAAAGAAATATATGGCAGACTTTTTCAGAAATATAAGAATTTATTTAAAGGGCAATAGTATTAAAAGAATAATGATATTGCAAATCAAGATGGGGAGAATAAATAGCCCACTGCACTGAGGTAGACAGAGGGACCCGAATAGAGGAAATGGTCCAAGCTCCCTAAAAACTGAATGTCCACAATGCCATATGCTCCCTTGAACAGTGTCCTGTGGAACAGAGCAATGCCAAGGGTGCTTTGTACTACACTTTTTGAAAGTCTGTTGTAAACACTAACAGGCAGAGACAAAGTCTTGTCTATTGGCTGCAGCATGTTTGTTTTGTTCATAGGGTAGAAGGAAACTAACTGAAACTTTAATAGAGATTGCTGAATGCTGTAACTGTGACAAGTGCCATGAAGCCACCTGTGAACACATGTGTATAAATCATCAGAAGCCTAGTCCTTGAGAAATTGAAGACTTTCTTGTCCACAGTTCATTCTCGCTCTCATTCGCTCTATAACCATATGTTAGTCATAAATAATAGTAAACTTTAAATTTGGTGTAAAGAATCACCCAGAGATGGAGTCTATCTCAAGTATCCATAGTTAGGTAGCAGACTTTTTTTCTTATTGTTTTTTAAGACAAGGTCTCATCATGTATTCCTGGCTAGTCTGGAACTCACTATGCAGATAAGGATGGCCCTGATCTGCCTGTTATAACTATAGAGCTGTGGGAATCACAGAAACAAGCCACCACACAGCTGGTTTTTAACATTTTAATTAAAACTTTGCCTTAAAAAATATTCTTCTGTTTGTGTCTAAACCCATGAGAAAACTGACTACAGTGTATTTGGTATATCAACATGAAAAAAAAAACAGAATTGAGAAAATGTAGCAATTCTGGGAAAGCCACTTTAGTAGTGACAATGTTTATTTTTTATTGATTCAGGCTTATATATATTCTTTTAATAAGACAGTAAGCTGATTTTATTGTATGCATGACACCATGGCTATTTGTACAGGAAAGAAGATTGCAAATTACTACTAATTAGGTATATGGACTTGGATACAAGAGATGAGTGACCTGTTATGGGGAAATGAAAAAGAGTTGTGCTTCATTTTGGAAGGAAAAGAAGATATCATGAAAGTTGTACATGTTTAGTGTCCAGTAGGATGTTGGGCGATGAGTGCTGAGTTAAGTCAGCATTAACTGGATAGAACAAGGAGGAAACATGAAGCAAACAGCGCCTGCTCGCTGTGCATGCCATTCAGATGTGGTTTGAGATTAGAAACGAGAAAAGTATGGGGGGACTTTGGACAACTTGGTAATCTCAGGTTTCCAGTATGGAAACTAAGATAGAATTGATCACTTTCATGCATAAATACACAAAGCAGAAATACTAGTATAAAGTAGATATTCAGTGAAACATAGCCATCATCATCATCA
The DNA here is from genome assembly GCF_903995435.1 of Acomys russatus. Lineage (NCBI taxonomy): Eukaryota > Metazoa > Chordata > Mammalia > Rodentia > Muridae > Acomys > Acomys russatus. Next base: position 48,384,758 of record NC_067148.1, on the reverse strand, counting down.
TCATCATCATCATCATTATTATTATCGAGTATATAAATAAAATAATCAAAATGAGGATTAGTACAGCCAACATCAATAAAACATTTTAAAACATTGCAAAATGTAAATGTCTCCATAGTGAAAGATTCTGAATATGAGATGAAATATTAGAATATTGCAACAATGCTAAATTCTAACAACGTTGTAAACATTTTGATTCAAGATGGTCCATGTGTTCAGCCTATTTCCTATGGCTGAAGCATTCATCTGCACACATACAGATTATCAAATAAATAATACAAAAATGTCATCAGTATGTCTAATCTCTTGGACCCCTGCCTTGTGTTTGGCTATATTTACTCATTTTCATTCTTCTAGCTCTTTCCTCTTTCTAGTCATGTCTCTTTTATTACTAGAATCACAGATTTTTAGATTAATTTTGTGAGATAACACAGGATTCATTTGGATGTCACTGACCCATGGAAAACAGAGTGAAGTTAAGGAAAATGTGTCATGATTGATCCAGTTTGAGAAGCTATTAAGTACCCCAGCAGTTCTCTTGATTATCTCTTGGAAAATACCCAATATACATAACTGAAACAAGAACTTACTTAGTACAGAAACTTTAACAAAATGCAGTTTTGAAGGTGTTTCCTTATAAGTTAACAAGTAAAGAAGATCATTGTTAATTACTATTTTGTATGAATTTTGCTAAAGTTAACTGTAAAGAAACACCTACTGACTAGCAATTGAGGGGGAATATAATATCCCCAATCCAAAACCTTGAAGAACGGGCACTGCCATGGGGAGCGAACAGATATTTGTATGTTTGCAATGTGTGTTTTAGATGATTAGGACTGGGTAATTAAAATAGCATATTTGTGAACTTAATACCATTAAGATTACCTTCGAATTAAATAGATCTCAAAAGTTCCTATTTGTTTCTTTCAAAAAGTTGTCAGGGTTTTAGATTTATTTTAGATTTAGAGTTACTGAGTCCTAGCCATGTTGAGAGAACATCGCCCTTCCACACTTACCTTGATCACATTGAAACTGCTGCCAAGAGTTTAGCATACAAAGAGTTTATACTGCCCTCTACTTACCAAGGGTAGAGGATGTATTTCATCTCCCAGTTTAACAGTCTTTACTTTTAATACAGAACCACCAAGTCTGCTGGGTCTGAGTAATCTGGTGGGTACCTGTTTTGTTTTGCTTTTAAAATTCAAGGTCTCAAAGCCTGTTGTCTAGTAGTCACTTTCCTTGGTTAAGTCTCCCCTGCCCGCCAACCCCCCACAACTTTTCAGAGCAAAGGAATAAAAGCCACTTGTTTGAACCCCTGAAAAAAAAGAAACAAGAACTTCATTTCCATTTTGCACTTCAACACAAAATCTATACAAACCTATAATCTTTTACCAAGTAAATGTGTTAGACACTATAGGGGTACATTTTTACTTTCCTGAATGACAAGCATCATTTCACCTGAACCATTCCTATGCAAAAGTCTAATAAGTTAAATAAGATTAAAGTGCATAACTGTAGCAAATAATAAAAGTGTGCTTAATATATGGATGATATGGGCCACCAACATTAAAATGTAATCAAAACAAAAACAAACAAACAAACAAAAAGCTTGGTGAGGAGGCATATGCCTGTAATCCTAGCACTCTGGGAAGTAGAAGCAGGTGGATATCTTTGAGTTCAAGGCCAATCTGGTCTACAAAGCAAGTCCAGGACATTCAAGGCTACACAGAGAAACCCTGTCTCAAACAAACAAACAAACAAACAAACAAAACACTAAAATCTACACCAATTATTTATTGTTATTCCTTAAAATTCAGATTATTCCATATTCCAGAAACATGATTATTCTTAAAACTTAAAACATCACGCTGCAGTGCTCTCTGCCATCAGTTCCATAAAATATAAATTTAGATGTGGGGAAAAACATACAAATTTGTGCGATATTCATAAGGATAGAGAATAAATGTCTCCTATGTGTGGTGAGGTCCATTAAATGAAAATATTGATTTCATTCCTTGATAAAACTAGCATATGTGTATTTGTATACTTTAGAGAGTCTTACTTGAAAGGATAAAAATAGATATTCGGTGGAGAATAAGGCAAACAATAAGAAGCACATGTAAACGGTTGCAAAATAGACTGGCATTTGAAGAGAGAAAAAGAGAAGAGAAAAGGTTCTGTTCTGAGAAAAATCATTGACCCTTTCCCCTCCCTAAACACGCTCTGATTAGCTCAATAGCGGTCTTTATCTCATCCAATGTCTTCAGCCTTGAAAAAGCACTCATCTCTATGCAAAGCAATTAAGAAAAGCATGTGTGCTGTACAAGGTAGGTTCTCAATAGCGATGTTTTGACCATCCAGAACAACATGAAAAGAAGATAGGTATTAATGAGCCCCATATGCTGGAAATAGAACACATCTTAGGAATAAAAGGCTTTGTGAGAAAGGGCTTAATTTTATCTCCGAAGGCCACAGAGTCCTCCACAATTGCTTCGTTTTTGGAGATCATATGCTGAAATTAGATAGTTCTCCTAAGCTTGCTTAGCATTCGCAGAATCAGGGCAGCCAAAAGAAATCAACTTTAGCCTGATTTGAAATTCTAATTGTTTCTGCGTGGGTCATTATTCCTGCAGAAATTATTGCAAAAGAGCATACTTATTTAATTTTCTCTCTTCAATGCTGCTTGTTGCTCTTAAGCATAGGAGCAATGCTGAAGCTCGCCAAGCAAAAGGTTAAAGCTTTAAATTATTTCAAACAGTTGAGTGGAAAGCTAAAGTAATAAACTCTCAAAGCCAGGCTTAATACTGCAACTTATGTTTAGATTTTTAATTTTAAATTACAGCTTAATATTATATTTCATGTTATTTACTAAAGCTGATTGTAATGCTTACAGGAAGCCAAATGATAGTTCTGGTGTCATACTCTTCTTATTTTCTTTCCCAAACCTGGCTTTCACTTTGTCCCCTTTGAGCAGCAGTTGGTGACCATCCTGACCAATGGTAAGAGATGCAACTCCTGAAGCCAGATAATATACAGTAATTCCTCTTCTAGTGGAGTAAGCCCTGGAGGCCCTGTGTAATTCTCAGCTGCCCGGGAACTACCATGTTGTCAAGAACTCATGGCAGGAGTAAAGGGGGGGGGGTGGGGATCAAGAAAGAGAGAGAGAGAAACAGAGAGACAGAGAGACAAAGAGAAGTGGGCACATGAGGATTGTCTATGGAAGTCTGTCATCCATTTCAGGCCCTGGCTTGCAGATCTTCCAGCTGAGTCCATAGAGATGTTGGATCAAAGATAAGCTGACCCACAGTGCTTTCAAACAAAGTTCCTACATCACAGAATCTGTGCAATTAATAGATGGTTTTTGTGCAACTGGGTTTGAGTACATTTTATTTTGAAATCACAGTAAAAGGAGTGCAAAAGAGACAGAGAAACAGAGTGGGCCAGGGCACAATGTCACTCTGAGTGGCTCCCTCCTCTGTTTTGTCTTTAGGCGTGCTACTACCATGCTCATAGCAAGAGTGGAGTCCATAATAAAAACCCATATGCCATCAATTCACAAACCTAACAGACATAGCCTTTAAAATCTTTGGCTTGTTAAAATCAAGTGAGGTAGAAAAATTTCCCCCAATGTGTCCAAGATGTCTGTTCATTTTTCCTGGTGTTATGGCAGTACACATACACACGGCACTGTCTCTAACATCAGCAAAGTTAAAGCAAATACTGTGCCAAAGAGAGCATCACCTTTTATCTCAATCTGAGAGTTCCACTGCCTACTCCCAGCCATTCTTCTTTTAAAAAAAAAAAAAAAACCAGCTATTCTACTCCTTGGAATATACCCGGAAGATGCTCCAGCACACAAGAAAATTTGCTCAACCATGTTCATAGCAGCCTTATTCATAATAGCCAGGACATGGAAACAGCCTAAGTGTTCCTCAGTAGAAGAATGAATAAAGAAACTGTGGTCCATTTACACTATGGAATACTACTCAGCTATTAAAAAACAACGAATTCCTGAAATCTGTGGATAAATGGATTGAGCTAGAAATGATCATAATGAGTGAGTTAACCCAGAAGCAGAAAGACTCAAATGGTATATACTCACTTATATCTGCATACTAGCCCAAGGGGCATGTCCCATGAAAGCCTTCACTTACCAGGAAACTGGGACAGAGGGGAGGACATCCTATTGGGACTCTAGATGAGAGAAGCATGGGAGAATAGCAAAGTAGAAGGATCCAGAGGGTCCTAGAAACCTACAAGTAGAACATTATGATAGGCAGATTTGGGCCCAGGGGTCCCGCTCAAACTAAGGCACCAGCCAAGGACAATACAGGCGGTAAACTTTAAACCCCTACCCAGATCTAGCCAATGGGCAGAACATTCTCCACAGTTGAGTGGAGAGTGGGATATGACTTTCTCACATACTCTGGTGCCTCACATTTGACCATGTCCCCTGGAGGGGGAGATCTGGTGGCACTCAGAGGAAGGACAGCAGGTTGCCAAGAAGAGACTTGATACCCTATAAGCATATACAGGGGGAGGTAATCCCCCTCAGGAACAGTCATAGGGGAGAGGAATAATGGGAAAATGGGAGGGAAGAATGGAAGGATACAAGGGATGGGATAAACATTGAGATGTAACGAATAAATTAATAAAAAATTTCAAAAAAAAGGAAGGATAACTTGAGGTGCTTTTTGAAAGGAATCAAAAATCGTCAGTGACAAATACTTATACCGTTACAATTAGTTTTTACTGAAAGATTTTTCTGTTACCTCATTTAAAATGCACATGGCATCTAATTAACTGTTCAGATTTTACTTATTTGTATGTACTAAACAGCCCTCATTATTATAATGGCTACATTCAAAAGATCTTTCAGAGCACAAGATGTCTTTAAATGACATCAGTGAGTAAGAAAAGCTGCAGAAAGGCGTTTCTAATACACAACAAACAAGCATTTATAGAACAGCTAGAATGCTCAGAGGAAAAATCCTGGCATGCTGAGGTATAAATAACACATCAGGAATTTTAGAATAGGAGGCAAGTTCTCCCTTAAATAATGTAGAAATCAATAAAACACAGCAGAAGCATGCATGTTTTTTTCAGAGATATGAGGGATTGGTTCCATATGTTAGGAGGGCAAAGTTATGAAAGTTCCCACGAATGAAGAACAAAAAAGGCAGAGTAGTTAGGGAAGAAGAAAACCCTGTAGAAGAGGCAGCATGTTGAATGTTTAGGACTTGAAAAGCAGTTAAACTAAGAGCTCATGAAAGACAAAGAAGAAAACGTTCCAAAATCATGTGAGTAAAAGTCACTTGAAAGTGGAAGACTGGACAGCTGAGTAACCATCACATGAAAGTGGCAGATGAGACACATAAGTAGAGGTTACATAAAAGTGGGAGATGAGACACCGGAACAGAGGTCACATGGAAAGGAGAGATAAGAGGTCGCATGAGAACAGAGACACCTGGGTTCAATTATAATCACCTTGGTATCTGATGATTCAAGGCTCAGAGACAAGCCTGAGCTTTCTAGTAAAACAGTGAGCTAGGTGGCTCCTTGGATAAGCAAGACAGCGGAAATGAAGAAATAAGTTAGCGCTCTCTGAATTAATCCACATAATAGATAAGAGCTGGTCTACATTGTGTCTCATCCATTCAGGGAATGAAATCTTCCATTTAGATGTTGAACCTCTAAGAAGCAGAGACTCTGAGACACTTCCTTTAAAGCTTTACTGGCTAATTGATCTATTCAAGCGTCTGCCTGTGTGTTTGTCTTGCCTCTGAAGGCCTATGCATGATGTGCCTGCAGAGGCCAGATGAGGGCATCAGAAGGCCTATGCATGATGTGCCTGCAGAGGCCAGATGAGGGCATCAGATCCACTAGAACTGTAGTTACAGACAGTTGTGAGCTAACGTGTGAGTGCTAGGAACTGGACCCAAGGCTATGGCAAAAGCAACCAGCCCAAAGATTGTGAAACTTTACCTTTTCTCTCGCATGTATTATCCGGTATGAACTATCTTATAGTTCTCTGATTAATAAGACAAGAACATAAGGCTCTTAGAATAACTAAACTTCTAGCAAATAATTATTTTGAGTCAAAATAAAATTTTAACATAAAAAACCATGTCATTTTTAATCTTTAATAATAGGTGATGAAAATGCTTCACTATATCACCTAAAGTAGAAATAACATCAACACAAAGTAATATAAAGAGGTTTAGAATATATTATTTATTCACTTGTTATTGTGTTCGGCATCCAACCCTGGCCTCAGGCATGCAAAGTAATACCTTCTTTGAACTTACTCTCCTCCCAGCAAGGAAAGTACCTGCCAAACACCAAATAAAGCACTTCTTTCTTTCTCTTTCTCATAAAACGTAAAGCAATTCTGAAAGCTCTATCAACTCTAAGGATATGTAATACAGATCTAATTTAAAAGCCTAGAGGTGAAGGCTAAGCTTTAAGAATTTGCAGTTGTTTTAAAAAGCAATAAGAAATAAACTACATTTGTCTTGAAGATGTTTGAAAATATATTTTAAAATTTACAAGTTTTGTTTGTTTATTCCCAGTGCTCAAAAACAAACAAACAAACAAACAAAAACCAACCCAAGACAGGGTTGTTGGTTTTATTTTTTTTCTGACTAATTATGCTTCTCTATGAAGAGTAACAGATTTATACCTATCTTGTCTTGTGAATTATTACAGGAACAAAGTAATAATTTATAAACATGAAATCACAACAAACTGACACTAGTGCAAATGTACATGCCATAGTGGGCAGAATGATACCGTGGCATTTATGTGAAGAAGCTTCAGGGCCGTATTTTAGGGGCAATTTGATCAGAGAGTAAAGAAAAACAATTAACATATTGATTAATTTAATTGACATAGAATTACCTTGTCTCCTTCTCCACAATTCTGCCAAAGCTGTCCTCACAATAAAACTCCAGAGGACGCACAGCACATTTAAGGTGACAATCAAATGACCATAGCTGTGAATGTTTAGCAAAAAGACAAATTGGGACCAAGATTTTTTTTTAAAGACAACATCTATCTACTTGTCTATAGAAAGATGCTTTGCCGAAGTCTGGCAACAAAGAAAATAGACATTTCTTTCCAGAATAAAAGTGCTCATATCGTTACTCAAATAAGCAAGCGCCTTTTGTGACTCTCTGGGCTCTTGATGCATTCATCTTCAGTCCTTCCCAGATGTGTCTTTACCAGCAGGAAGTGCCTTGCCTCGTATTGGATATCCTGAGTGGGCCCTTCTGCCTGTAAGAAGGCCACCAACCGTACTGAGGAAGTGCTGCACGTAAGGAGGAAGCGAAGTGCCCTAAGTGTTCCTCCCATATGGTAATAGTCTCTTCATACTTCACCATCCAACTCAAACACTGCTGAAAACCCTCTCCTGCCTACAGAAAGTATGCTGATTTTATCTCAATTGGCCTAATCTTTAAAGCGCTTTAATCTTAAGGGTCTTTATTTGGCTCAGGCTTTTCCACTTGGAAAGATATTTGTGCATGCTATACCTGTTCATTAAGCAACATGTTGGACTTGAAACTCACTTAAATCAATGTAAAAGTATTTCTGTTTTAAAGATGATAAAAGGTTATAAAATTTGCCAATGCAAACTCCTAAAACTGCCGAAGGCTTAATATTTTAAAACTAAAATAGGTCATATGCATAACTTCACTGCCCCTGACTTTGAATCTGTGCGTCTGATCCTTTTTCAACTGTGCATCAAATATTGGCCTGGTCTCTGCATGCTCAGAGAACTGATTGCAGTGTCTCTGAATTTCCCATAGAGGATGTGGTCTTTATTCCCAGGAGTGAACATGGTGCCCTCAGAGACACATAAATATCTAAGGTAACTTGTTAGTGCTTTGACTAACTGCAGCTGCTTTGAAATTATAGTAAACTGTGGCACTGAGGACACATTGCCCAAAGGATAAAATAAAGTGGCTCCTTGGGATATCTATTTATAAATGAACCTTTTTTTTCAATTAAATTTTAAAATTATTCAAGTGCTACAATTTAATTTTGAAAATTTCTTGATTAAACATTTTAGCTCTTTTTTTAATGTTATTGACTTATTTACACATAATATAGTTTTGTCATATTTTGATACATTCAGAAAGTATAAAAAATCTAATATATTTAATGAAGAAGAAAGTTGAGTGTCATTTTTGCTTTTATAGAAAAGTGCTTCTGAAAACCATTCCAGGTCAAGATAGATCTTTTAAGTTGATAAAGATGAGATATAATAGATATGAATTTACATTCAGAGTTTTATTTTCTAATTGAAATTTTTAATAGACATAGTCATCTTTTGTTCAATACTTTTTTTTTTTTTTTTTTTTTTTGCCGGTCAATCAGCTTTTATTTGGAATACATTGACTAATATGATACTACATTCAAAATTTTACACACACCGAGATAGGAAAGACATTTTCTATAAGGTTGCCAAATACAAATAGTCAAAACACAATAAATGTAACATCTATATAACTCCTGATTTTTTCATGGTTCTTCTTGCTGAAGGTAGTTTATTGTATATATGTATAATATATATACATGCAATAATATAAGTGTATAAATATAATATAAATGTAATATGTAATAATATAAATGCATATGTAAATATAATATATATCATATAAATATCAAATAAATGTACATGTAAAAAAGAAAAATAATAAAAATTAAAAATAATTTTAAGAAGAAAATCATTCTGGTGAAATGTATTATTTGGTGCAAATTGTGACTTTGTTAACAGAATTAGAAGCTGTAGTGTTTTTTACATAATGAAGCTTTCCTTATTGTCACCACACAAATATCTGTCAAAATAAAGATTATGTGGCATTCTCCAGCATTAAACCAGGGAGTTTCCACACTTCAGAGTATGGAGGATCTTCACTAAATAATTCCCAACTACAATTTTTTTCCTCTTTCTCACTTCTTCTCACATGTGTAGAGCCCCTGATGCTTGTCCCTGGAGTAGTTCCTGAGCATGAATATCAATCATGGATAGAGAAACAACAAGGTGTCAGGACTTGTCATGAAAACTTTCTAAAGAAGCCTCATTTGCAGGTTAACACTCGGACATTTCAGTCGTGCGGAAGTGCCATGTTTTGTACTCCTGAGAACTTCTTTGGCCTCAGCTTTTTCTAAACTCTGCTGTGTTCTCATGCTTTGGCAAGCCAGCCTGCCTTCTGCTTCTCCAACAGCTCTAAGTGTTCAGTACCCCACCAACGCCAGCTTTTGTCCCCAGTTCTCCCTCATCTTAGCTGAGTGACGTTAACTAATGCAGTTAAGGTCTATACAATATGCGAACAGAACTAGTAGCTAGAATCAATCACAAGGATTATATAAAGACAAAATTACTAAGACTAAGAAAAGATACTCGCACATTACACATTCTAAATGGTTTATGAGTTGTGTCCCACGTTTGCACTTATACATATACGCACTTGCATAATCCCTTTTGTAGGAAATGTCATTTTTACTTCCTAGTTCTCAGCACTAACGCTTACTTCCTGGAGCAAGCTTTACTAGGCTTTGTATTCAAATTAGCAAATGTACTCAACCCTCACAAGTTTTCTCTCTAGTTACTTTATAGTTCTTACTCATTATTTCATAATCATATTTCATTTTCATTTCCCCCTTTCTTACTAGAAAGCAAGCTATATGCAGGCAGAAACTTTCTTTTTAATTTTTTGTTCTTTCCCTAAAACGTGATAAATATTGGGCAATTGTTTAGCTATATCTTTCACTCATGAGTTAATACCATTGGGAAACCTGGGTTCAAATCTCATTGTGTAACACGCTATTGAATTTCTTGGCATTCCGATTAGTTTTTCTACTATTGGAGATAACTATGGTCTCTCACCCTCAGCCTCAGTGTGAAACACAAATTGAGTATTTTATAGAAGAGTGATGCAAAATTATTGCCCAGAGTAGTCCTTAATTTAAAGAACAGGATAAGAGTAGAATAACTGTGTGACTTAGAGTCAAATGCCTTCAAATTCTAACAAAATTTTCATGAGCTTCTGGTTCTGTCTTGCAAGATGCTATCAATACTATTTGTAGTTCTCTTCACTGTTTTAAAAAAGTATAAAAACCAAGTGTCCCAGACCAAAAACAGACTTCTCCTCAGCTGACTAAATGTTAGATTGGAAACTCTACACTAATCTCAATCTCTCTTTTCTTAGAATATTGCCCTGAGACGATGTGAGGTACTGACTTTCTATTGCTTTGAGATACAAATCTTATCACCTCTTGGCTTCTGGATAATGTTACACCCATGGAATGCCCTTTTTTGGAACTCTACATGCTGTCATCTTAAAGGGTACTTGCTGACAATGATAAGACATGAGCATCCTTCCCAGAAGATGCAGTAGCATCTTTCACAGAAGTTTTTGAATTTTAAGAAGTATAGATTATTTCTCTTACGTGTCTACTACCATCATCACATCTGTACAGACATTGCATTTACCCCAAATCTACTTAAACTTCCCTGGGCTAAATGTGGCTCTGTATGACATGTGGTGAGACCAATTTTAGATATCTTATGTCAAGATTAAATCAACAGGAAATTACGACACTGCTTTAAATTCCCGTTGCTATTTTAGTTTTTAGTTTAGTTGCACTTTTTAAGAGTCATCAGCCCTTTGAAAATATCACATGATTTAAAAAATTTGTACTGAGCAAATTTAAATTTATTGATCCACTGTCTCTGATACATGGGCCTCTCCATTCACCAAATTCCTGTGCTCATAATTTCCATCAACTCTGAACTAGTCAAAAATCTACGTCCACTAGATATATTTGGAATTGCATGAGTAGACAAACAGTCACCCATAAAAATCAAATCCAACTTAAGTTTGACTTAGAGGCTGATTTTCATTTAATTCAGTGTCTGAATTCTTTATTGTCCCCTACAGATATGTAGCTGTTTAACATTCTGATTATTCTTGACTTTTAATATTGAGTAAATATGTGATATTCCCAAAACTTAGATATAAGTTTGAATTTTAGTCAGTATGAATTTACTTGAAAATCATAAGAGGTTTTTTTGTTTCTCTGCAAAGATGGAACAGGACAAGTAAAGTCTTCCTTTTTGGTACCGTTTGATAGTGATGGTCTTCATGAATCCACACACAGAAAGCAGACAGATATGCCGAACTTTTACTTTTAGAAATAAACATTATGTGTCAATTTTTCTGAAAACTAACTTAATATAAGAAAGTTAAGGAAACGTACCAAAAGATTCCAAACAATATAAAATTTGACATTTTATTTTTATATAAAACCATATCCAAAAGTCGACAAATATTGCTTATTCCTTTTCCCTCAGTTATCTTAAGAAATTCACAATAGTCAAGATATTTTACGGAATAATATAATTATATTCTTCTGGCCCATGACAGTTAGAAAAGAAGAGCAATAACTGCTCAAATATCGCCTTGTTTATCCCTTAACATCCCTGCAAGAGAGAAATTATTTCTATTTTGTAGTTGCAAAACCTAAGAAACACTTGTCCAGAATTATACAATAGAAATGGCAGAACTCAGCGGAAGGATAGCAGGCTACCAAGAAGAGACTTGATACCCTATGAGCATATACAGGGGGAGGAGGTCCCCCTCAGTCACAGTCATAGGGGAGGGGAGTAAGGGGAAAATGGGAGGGAGGGAGGAATGGGAGGATACAAGGGATGGGATAACAACTGAGATGTAATATGAATATTAATAATATATATTTTTTAAAAGAAATGTTAGAACCATAATTAGAAACTGTTGTTGTTTAAACTATAACCTTATGCTACCTCCTCACTCCATTGCCATTAAGATAATGTAGTGTCCAACAACGGGAAGATTCAAACAGCTAACATGGTAGGTACAGGTTCCCAGCTCTATCTGGTGGACAAATGGGATGGCTGAAGTGAAAAGTTTCAACTGGAAGGATTCTTGACAGTGGAGGTTATTGTGCTCTAAAATATATTACAATGGAATAGATTCCACTGCAATCAAGCATCCCATGCCAAGATGTTGAAGTGCTTATTCCTACCCTAGATTTTTCTTTGACATTTTCAAGCATGTAATCAAAGATACACACAATTTTGCAAGTACTGATGCTATTTAAGTTTTTTCCTACGCATATAGAATGAATTGCTTGGTCCAGATATTTAATAAACATACATTGCCGTTACCCAATTATTCCTCAATATTACCCTACCTCAAAGGAGGCTTAAGACAAAGCTTGTTCAGCCTTTAAGCCTCATGTTCCTATAGTCATGAATTATTTACTTCTATATATTATTGCTGAGATTCTTATGCCTTGACATAGTTTCCATAGGTCTGTAAAACATAAAATTAAATGGAATTGGGTGAGTTCCTTTAGGCAACCATATGAAGGTCTTAGTGAAATATATATACGGGTACACATATAAAGGCAATTTTTAGGTGTGACTGATATTTCAAGAAGTACATATTGATTAAAACAGATTGCCTTCTTATAGTAGTTGGCTCTGGCAAGTATTGACTGTCTCAGACTTTTAAAACTTGAGGTACTTCCCCGAGTACCATAGAAGTCAGATGCCTACTTTATTTCGTATGTTCAGTTTGTAATGATTCTTGCCTTCCAACCTGCAGATTTTGGATATATAAGAAAGCAAGACATTTTATGAAATGTATTATAAGTAAGTAGCCAACTTTTAAAATATCAATTTATCACAAATCCTCTAGACAGATGATAGATAGATGATTGATAGATAGATAGATAGATAGATAGATAGATAGATAGATAGATAGATAGATAGATACTTAATATAAAAACACAGAGAAATGAAGAAAGAGAGAGAAAGGCAGACAGAGTTCATGCTGAATCTTTAAAATTGGCAGACCTCAATCATTATAATAGGAACTGTATTGCAATGCTATTCTGGAAATGATCTAATATTTACTGAGGAAGTAAACATCCATTTCTTTCTGATTTTGTAGCTTTTTCAGCCATTAGCTTGTCAAATGGCTAAGGAGGCAAGATTGTATTCTAGTGCCCTCAGTCTCATGAAGACTTCTGAAGTAATTAGCCACTTGCAATGCTTGCTTTCATTTGTTCAACCCCCACCCCTTGCTTTATTAACAGAAACTTGTAATTTCAATTTCAAGAGGTGGAAAAGGATATAATCACCTCTTCTCTAAATGACAGTAACCTAACAGTTTATGAGGGAATGGCTGTCTTTATCTCACAATTTATTTTCCAGAAAGCATGCAAAATGATCTTTCAAGTACTTAAATTAGTTCACATATTTATTACTTAAAATCTATAGGACCTGAGTCCATCTGGTTGCTGCTATCTCTTCATATGCACCTGCAGTCCCATGTCCATGTACATAGCAACACTGACTCAAAGAAGCCAAGATAGATAAACAAATAACAGGTTAAGTCTTCCATTATTGCTGCCAAGACTGTATGCTCTTCCCAGGAGCATAACTTGGAGGGCCTTTTTCCCCATGCGTGTAGAGCAAGGCACACAGACCCATCCACAAGCAAACATGTCTTCTCTTATCCCTGACATCTCATTCTGTGTTCTTAGAGTATTTGTTCTCAGACTTAATGTTATCCAGAATTATCTTCTGTGTTTTTAATATATTGCTTTTTGTCTGCTAGAATTTAAGCCATTCAAATATATGAAACTAAACTGGTCATAGTGCTGCATGCCAGTCATCCCAGGACTAGAGTTAAGGTAGGGGGACTGTAAATTCAAAGACAGTCTAACCTAGGTAACAAGTTCATGTCAAAAGAAAATCAGTTAAATGTTGATTAGTCTAACTTTTTGAGACAAATATCCATCTATTTTGATTTTATAAATATTTGTTGTAAAATCTAGAACAAGGCATTTTCTATTAAAAAAAAACAAAAATAAGCATACAAAACTAACTGGCAGACTCTGATCATTCACTGTTGAAAAGAGGATGCATCCTAAAGGTTTGCTCTTAGGAATATAACCCAAGATAAGCATGTGGCCACATAAAATGAGATCTGGAACAGATCAGAAAGACAGAAGACAGAAGAGCATTGACAAAGGGGTCATAGCACCATCAAGATAGGGCTAAGAAAACTCAACATGTACTGTTTGGGAGTCTTTGGAATTACACTGCCTATTAACTCTTCCCTGTAGAACTTTATGGTAGCCCATTCCAGAAGATACCATATACTTGTGACATAGACTATGAAGCCATCAAACTAGTACTGGCCTCAGGTTTATCCGGATGGGCTAGCTTTCATTATCCTAGAAGGTGATATGTGTGGATTTAAAGAGAAAATTAATCACTATTAATAACCAGCTGTGAACTCTTAGTGCTATAACAATAACTGACCATGGCCACTGGTGAAATCATTATTTCATGAACATCAGGGGAGTAACCAAACACTTTATGACTGGAAAATAATTTTGCTCTGTAATATGAAACCTATACCTGACACCATTATCAAGGTAAGAACCTATGGATAGAAAAGTAGGCTCTATGTGATAATCTGCTAAGACTGTTTTGCTAAAGAGATATTATGTTAAACTGATTTGTAATGATATTGTTATAACCATAAATGAATTCATTGCTCATATCTCATCTGAGAAGCTTCCATTTGCACAAAATAGTGATCAACACAGAAAGAAATGACTGCCCAAAGCGCCATGAAGAAGAGACTGAAGGATATTTATCCATAAACAGAACATATATACCACACCTCTTGTGCAAGGGTACATAAAAATGGGTGAGGTGTCCAAGAGCCAAAGGAAGTGAGTGACTACAAGGAAATAGTGTCTTATAGACAAAGGAGGACACCTCACTCTATGACCTCACAGTGGTTGCAATAGCATGCTCATAACCTGTGCAAGCGCAAACCCAGACTATGGCCCAGCATGGAAAGGGAATTGACCACAAAATTTCATGGAAATTGTTAGGTGATGGAAGAAGAGATAGTCTTTTTAAAGGATGTAACTTCTGGTTAGTCAACCATGCTCCTTAGGAGTCCAAACATCCAAGGATACATATGTGTTCTAGCATAAATTGTTCTTGGTGAGTTTGAAAAATGGACACACAGTTGGATTTGTAAAAGAAAATGGAAAGAGTTTTGGTCCCATTTCTCTTCCCTAGTATAGCTACAAAATCCCTAGCTGAAGAGTTGGTGACAGTTGAAAGCTCCTGGAGGTATCAGATTTTTTTTTCTTTTGGAGAAGCAGATGGGCGTGTGTAGGTGGGTCTGGTTGTTTATGTATGTATTTTTGTTTAAGAGTGTGGTCCCTGGTGGGTCAACCACGTTCTAGTAGAAGCTCCACACCCATACCCATGTGCACATGGCCAGGACATGAACTCAACTGGTTAATAAAATAAAATAACAGAAAAGAAGGAAGGAAAGAGGCATGAATGTGGGAAGGGGCTGGAAGTAGGGTTGCTCATAAAAAGAGTTGGGGCAAATTCTGGTAGGTGAAGAGGCTCAAAATACATTATACTTGTTTGCTTCATTTGCTTGCTTTGACTATGTACTCAGAAATAATAGGAGTAGATAATATTCTGCTTCTATTTTTAGGGTTTTTAAAAATGAGACAGTTTTCCATAATGGCAACACAAATGTCATTCCTGACAATGTGTTAAGAATACATTTACTCACATTGTCAAAGGCATTTATTATTTTTTCTTATACCTACTATTTTGACTGTGATCAGGTAGAATCACAAAGTGGTTTTGATTTAGGCTTGATTTATATTATGTGAAGGTTAACAATGTCAATGTCATTGGAATTTTGGTGGGAATTGCATTAAATTTCTATGTTACATGTATGTAAAACATGTCATTTTAGCAACTTCTAATGTCTTCAGTTTCTTCCCTTAGTATCATAATTTATGTCATAGAGCTCTTTCATATCCCTGGCTAGTTTCATTCTTGGGTATTGTTTTGGGATGTTTGGAGTAATTATTTTGCTTTATTTTGTTCTTGGACTGGTTTGTTTTGTTGTTATTGCTAATGGTGGTGGTGATGGTGGTCATGTTTGTTTGTTTGTTTGTTTGTTTGTTGAGTCAAAGTCTCTCTACATAGCTCTAGCCACTTTGGAACTCATTTTGTAGACCATGTTGGCCTCTAACTCACTGAGAGCAGCATGCATCACACTCCAGACTTTTAGGATTACAGGCCTGTTCAACCACTCCTGACTCTGGAATATTCATTATGCAAATGTTTTCTTTACTTCCTTCTCAAACAGTTCACTATGAATGTACAAGAAAGTTCCTCAATTTTGTTCATTGAATATTTTGTCCTACTATTTTACTGAATTTATCATTTATCAGAGATTTTTTGGTGGATCATTTAAACTTTTACAGGTATAGAACCATGCTATCAGCAAACAGGTATAATTTGTTTTCTTTACTCTTTATCTCTTTTACTTCTTTCTCTTGATTATACTTACTAAAGTATCAAGTTTTATGTTGCATAGAAGTGATAAGAATAGACATCCTTGTCTTGTTCCTGATTTTACAAAAGAGTCCATTTTTTTTACTCACTTTAATATTGATGATGGATTTGTCATATGTCAATTTTAATATTTTATATTTTGAGGTATGATGCTTCTATATGTGATTTATCAATAGTTTTTTTATATCTTATTATTTTATGTGTTTGACTGTTTTGCCTACATGTACGTCTGTGTACCACTTGGGGGCTAAAGAGGGTATCAGATGACGAGAGGCGAGAGTTAAGTGGCTGTAAACCACCATGTCAGTGTGGGAAACTGAACCCAAGTTCTCTAGAAGGACAGCCACTGTTATTAAGTGATGGCCCATTCCTCTGGCCACTTAGTCTTGAAAATGCAACACTGTTGAATTTTATCAAGGTCCTTTCTGAGATGATCTCTTGCGACACTTTCCTTCTGTTTATGCGCTTTATTGTATATATGATTTGCATGTGTTTTAACATCCTAGGTCCCTTGAGTGAAACAAGTTAGTCACTGTGTATAATCATTTTAATGGCCTGCTTTTAAAATAAATCCTCTAGACAAGCAAACTGTTGCCTTCCTATAACCTCAGCTAATTGGGATTCTGATGTCAAAAGATCACAATTTTGGGTTAACCTGACAACATAGGTTAGCTCAACTTGCCACCAACCTTCCTCTGTCTCACAAAAAAAAATAGTTTTTCTTCTCAGCGAATCTTTTTTATTGTATTAATAGAATTTTCTGAGAAGCATTATTTCCAATTTTGAAGAAATCAAAATTTATTTTTTAATACATTACAATTCTTGCAGTCACATCTAAGGATTATTGGCTTGGCACTATATCTAAAATAATTTATCCTATTTTTAAGATACTTTGTTATTGTATAAAATATAGTTCATACTAGGGATGTACTTTAGTGGTAGAACAAATGTTTTCTTATAAAGTCCCTGGAATTCTCAAGCACCTAAAACATAAATAAAAAGAACAAATATACTAATGTTCACTGTTTTATAATTTTAATTTTTATTTTTATTGTATAATTAATTTTAAATCAATTTTCATTAGGTAGGAAGTTGAGATTCAACTTGGGTGCCTGTAGATGTCCAATAGACACAGAAGATTTGTTCATAAGGCTACATTCTTTCATTTCATAACCAAAAGTCAGTGTTATTACTTCACTGATTTTATTTCAGTGAATTTACTGTTTTGCCAATACGTGTGATGCTGATTATAAAGTAGGTGCATAAGAAGTCTTAAACTCTAATAGACCAACTATTATCTTCTTTCTTTATCCTTATCTTGAATATCTTTATCCTTATCTTATCCTTCTCCTTCTGTTCCTCCTCCTCCCTCTCCTCCCCCTCCTCCTCCTCCTCCTCCTTCTTTTCCTTCTCCCTTTTTTCTTCTAATTTAACTATACAAGTCTAGTCAGATGGCTCAACATTTAGAGCACACACTTCTCTTGCACAGGCCCCAAGTTAGACACAAACCAACCATTGTAGACCTCTCACCCCCACCCATAACTTCTCAAAGGAGATCTGACTCACCTGGCCTCCATAGGTAGTTACACTACTTATGTGTATAAATCCACACAGAGACACAGTTAAAGAATAAAAATATTTGCAACTTGGGTTTTCAATAGCTTTGCTTTTTCATATATATATCTTAAGGCAATTTTGTTTGTATTTCTAAGAGTAATGAGGTATTAGGAATTGTACTAAACCTTTATACACATTTTGAAAGAATTGATTGTTCTACCACGTCCAATATTTTCACCCATGCACCTTATATATTTTTAATTAATTTAGATGTTTATGATCTCTTTTATCAGTGTTTTGTACAGTTTCCCTACAACTTTTATGTGATGTTTTGCCAGAGTTACTTCTAAGTAAAATTTTACCACTGTGAATTGTAGATGGTACCAAATATAGAAGGTGTTTGTTTTTGTTTGTTTGTTTCAGTGATCACAAATTTATTGTTAGAACATAAATTTTTCTTATATATTGAGGTTTTGGTGAAGTTATAATTAGTTTTCAGAGGTGCTTTAACTATTTTCTTTTCTTCTTCTTCTTCTTCTTCTTCTTCTTCTTCTTCTTCTTCTTCTTCTTCTTCTTCTTCTCTTAATAATTTCTTGTTACTTCTGCATAGACAGCTGTGTTACCTACCAATAGGACAGTTAGTTATCTTTATTTCCTCCATGAATACCTTTGGTCTATTTTACCCACTACAGTGTATTACTATGACTCCATGCATGTTAAAAGAAATGGGACAGACTTCAATATCCTAGTATTGTTTGTGGCCTAAGAAGTATGGTCTTAGGTTTGTTCTGTGAACATGAATTTAGACTTACTAATGTTGTCTGCATTGCTAAGATTTTTTATTATAAGACTATAATTTGTCAAGTTTTCCTTTTATTGAGATCATGTAACTTCTGTTTCCATTGAATATACAGTGAGTTTATTAATTTATTTTTTTCCAGACTTGAGTCAAGGTTTTTTGGAACAAATCCCTATTGATCATGCTCTTTTGAAGGAATTCTAAATTCTGTGTCCTAATATATTATTTATATTCACAAAGGAATTTTTGCTTTTGATTTAATTTAGTCCCAGTACCAGATTCTTGATGCTAGACTCTAGGTTATTGACTTGTGGCTTATTGTTTCTTATTCAATATATGCATTTAATGTTATAAATTTTCATTTAAAAGTGCTTCAGCCATTCCATGCAAATTTGTTTTGCTTTACTTTATTTTTTTACTCAGTGTAACTTTTAAAGTTTCTTTTGACATTGCCATTTAGACTCATACATTATTTATAAGTATATTGCTCAGAGTATGAGTGTCTGAAAGCTGCAGCAGAAGTTATACTCAGTACTAATGTATGAAAACATTCCTGGAAAACTCAGGATAGTGGGTAGTATATTGATATTGATACATATCAAAGTTTTCCTAACACTGGAGAGTTTTACAAGATAAAATTCTGCAGATATTCATTTCATTTTATAATTTAACTTCTTAGTATTTGAAGAATAGTTATGGATGGTTTTCAGAAATTTTAAATTTAATCATGTTTATTTTCTCCTCAAAAAGATTGCCTTTGTACATGTCTGAGGAGTGCTTGAAAACAATGTGTATCATCTTCTTATCAAATTAATGATTAGCAAGTATTGACTAGATTTTTGTTGACTGATGACAATATTCGCTTTCTCTACATTCTTGAAATATTTCTGTCCAATTGTTATGCAAGAGTTTGAATAATTAAAATAAAATATTTTCCTCAAAGTGGCAAAGATGAGCTTATTTTTTATAAGTTTTTCCAACAACATATTTTTATTAGTTATTTGGGAATTCCATTCAGTGTGCCCAATCACACTTATGTCTCCTTCCTCCCAGGTTCACCATCTTACCCTTGTGCCCATCCCACACCCCCATCTTTGCCATAACAAACAATTAAAAACACAAGTCCACCCTTCACGATAACCACAAGCAATATAAAACACCTAGGAGTAACTTTAACCAAGCAAGTGAAGGACTTGTTTGAAAAAACCTTTAAATCTCTGAAAAAAGAGATTTAAGATGACATCGGAGGATGGAAGGATCTCTCTTGTTCATGAATCTGGAGAATTAACATAGTAAAAAATGGCCATCTTACCAAAAGCAATTTACAGATTCAATGCACTCCCTATCAAAATATCTACACAATTTTTAAAGGCATTGAAAGATCAATTCTCTACTTCATATGGAAAAAAAAAACCAGGATGGCCAAAACAATCCTATACAATAGAAGATCCTCAGGAGGAATCTCCATGCCCAATCTCAAGCTGTATTATAGAGCAATAGTAGTTAAAACAGCATGGTACTGGCACACCAAAAGCCTGGTTGATCAATGGAATTGAATTGAAGACCCAGAAATGAATCCACATACATATAGTCACTTGATTTTTGACAAAAAAGCCAAATCTATTCAATGGAAAAAGGATAACATTTTCAACTAATGGTGCTGATCTAAC
This sequence comes from Acomys russatus, assembly GCF_903995435.1. Classification (NCBI taxonomy): domain Eukaryota; kingdom Metazoa; phylum Chordata; class Mammalia; order Rodentia; family Muridae; genus Acomys; species Acomys russatus. Next base: position 48,364,264 of record NC_067148.1, on the reverse strand, counting down.
TGGATGTCTACATGTGAAAAAAAAAATGCAATTGGACCCATATTTGTCACCATACACAAAACTCAAGTCCAAGTGGATCAAAGACCTCAACATAAAACAAGAGACCCTAAATTGAGTAGAAGAAAAAGTGTGAAAAAGCCTGGAACACATTGGCACAGGAGACAACTTCCTGAACAGAACATCAACAGCCCAGGCTTTAAGGTCAACAATTAATAAATGGGACCTCATGAGGCTGAGTAGCTTCTGTAAGACAATAGACACTGTCAACAGAACAAAGCGACAGCCTGCAGACTGGCAAAAGATCTTCACCAACCCTATGTCTGAAAAAGGTCTAATATCCAATATATATAAAGAACTCAAGAAATTAAACACCACCAAACCAAATAAACCAATTGAGAAATGGGGCTCAGAACTAAACAGAGAATTCTCAACAAAGGAATATCAAATGGCTGAGAAACACTTAAAGAAATGCTCAACGTCTTTAGTCATCAGAGAAATGCAAATCAAAATGACTCTGAGATTCCATCTTACACCCATCAGAATGGCTAAGATAAAAAACTCAAGTGACACCACATGCTGGCAAGGATGTGGAGAAAGAGCAATTCCTTCTTGCTGGTGGGAATGCAAACTTGTACAAACACTTTGGAAATCTATCTGGCACTATCTCAGAAAACTGGGAATAGGGCTTCCTGAAGACCCAGCTATCACACTCCTTGGAATATACCCAGAAGATGCTCCTCTACACAACAAGGACATATGCAGAACCATGTACATAACAGCCTTATTCATAATAGCCAGAACTTGGAAACAGCCTAAATGTTCCTCCGTTGAAGAATGGATAAAGAAACTGTGGTACATTTACACAATGGAATACTACTCAGCTAGTAAAAACAAGGAAATCCTGAAATTTGTAGACAAATGAATGGAACTTGAAATCGTCACACTGAGTTAACTCAGAAGCAGAAAGACTCACATGGTATATACTCACTTATAATTGGGCACTAGCCCAAAATTCATATCCCATGAAAATCTTCTCTTACCTGGAGATTGGGATAGATGTGAGGACATTCCACTGGGACTCTAGGTAAGACAAATATAGGAGATAGGGAAATAGAAGGACCCAGAGGATCCTAGAAACCTACAAGAAGAACATCATGATGGGTGGATCAAGGCCCAGTGGAGGCCTTCTCAAGCTATTGCACTAACCAAGGACAATATAAGTAGTAAACATTGAACCCCAACTCTGATCTACACAGTGAACAGGACATTCTCCACAAACTGACTTAGACATGAACTCTGCTGCCCCATATTTGACCACCTCCTCTTGGTAGGGAGGCCTGATGGCATGCAAAGAAAGAATAAGCAGGCTACCAAGATGAGACTTGCTAGCCTATGACGGTATAGTGGGGGATGAGATCCCCCTCAGTCATAGACCTAGGGGAGGGGAATAGGATCAAAGCAGAAGGGAGGGAGGAATGGAAGGATATAAGTGATGGATAACAATTGAGTTGTAATCTGAATAATTTAATAAAATTTTTAAAAAAAGATAAAAAAACACAAGTCCAAATTGTACGGTCCGCATACTCACTGGAGTATGGTTAAACTCCCAATAGGCTCCCCCTTAAAGAAAACTGAGTCCATCTGGACACCCAGCCCTCATCCCTGACCCTCACCAGAAGCCACCAACTGGGAAGAGCCACACTCCAGCATCTTTATCCGAATTCTTAATGAGTCCCTTTAATAGCTTCCTGTCTGGTCTGAGTTTTGTTGTGGTGGTGGCTTGGTTTGGTTTTGTATGGAGTGAGAAGTTGTTACAGAAGCCATCAGTGTTTCTTGTTCTCACTTATGAGCATGCAATCATAGACACCACAACAAAAGAAGCTTCCCTGCCCACAGCACTCTATGGCAGCATGGATCATGAATGACCACATGGTTTCGGGTGTAGCAGACATCACAGACATCAACGTGGTTCCCTTATTAAATTTTTAGGCAAGGTTTAGCTAAGTATATCAATACAGTATCATCTTGAATTTAAGGCCATCTCTTAGTTCAAAGTCTCTCTGCAATTGTCATATATAAAAGTGTCTGTCACTGAGTAATATAAGAAGCTGGAGAACATCTATTAAGTATCACAAAGAGAGGAATGAGATGGAGAAAGAAAAAGAAAATTAAGAAGAGTATAATGCAAAGTTGACTGCAGAGGAGATATTCCATTCTCGCGTTTAAAAAGCCACACAGCTGCAGAATGCCCCTAGTGGAGCCTGTCTGGGCGTGTCATGGGAAGATAAATGCTGAACTCATTTGGCGAGCATAGGACCACAAGCCCATTGTTTAGCTGAGCCAGCCTGGAAATTCATGCAAAGCACAGGGTTCACACTCACAATTTTATTCTGGAGCCTTCTTTATTGAATTGTTGTTAAATTTTAAATAGACGGAAACATGAGCTTGTCAGAAGTCACTGTAGACCCAACTCCCTACAGAGCAAAGATCTGTACTCCTCCCGCCAAGCACTTTCATGCTGAATTCTGGTCAAAGCCTTTTATTTAGTTTGCATATCTTCTGTAAGAGATGCTTAACTGTTTCCCAGCATCTTATTAGAGCTATGGGACGTGTGATTTCCAGTCAAGTAAAACTGACAAGACAAAGGCATGTGCCATAACAGATAAGGAAGGGGAAGATGTCACTATAGAGAGATGGAGATTTATGCCAGTATTTATTGTGAAGTCAGGCCAAAGTGCACGCCTACTTCTCTTTCCCATAGTCAATACTTAGCCTTGGAAACAGCAGAAACCAAACTTCGCTTTATCAGGATTCCTAACAACTAAAATTAGAATTAGAACTAAAAAGAAAAGTAGAGCGTGGTGGTGCATACCTGTAATCTCAGTATTTGGTAAAGTAAGATTAGAAATTCAAGGTTTTCTCAGCTATATGACAAGTTCCAGCTCAGGTTATATGAGACCTGCAAATATAATAATAATAATATATAATAATAATAATAATAATAATAATAATAATAATATATCTCCTCTTTTTAATAAGTAAATTAGCTATATTTCATTTTACTCTTCAAAATAGAACTCATCAAAATAACACACCTTCGTGTCTGCAATAAAAAAATTTAATGTGTTTTTTGTTTGCCTGTTTTGTTGGTTTGTTAGTTTTTTGTTGTAGAGACAAGTTCTCTCTCTGTAACACTGTACGGTCCCATACTCTTTATATGTCTAACCACAAACTCAAGGGAAACTTCTTGCTCCTTCTAGACATGTGCCATAAAAACCGGTTCAAAATACTATTTTAATTAGGAATGCTTGTAAATTTGACTTAGCAGAAGAAAAACTGCACTAAATTATAAGACAAGGCAACAAATAACTACACCAAAATGAACATTGTGCATTTGGTCATCACTGACTTCAAGCCTGATATACACAAATCATACATGCTCAGCAAGGTGCATATCAACAAATGAAGGATAAAGTCTCAGTGTAGCACAGTTTACATTAATTTGAACTGTGGAACTATGTAAATATTCATTCATAGGAGAAAGGCCTAAGAAACTATAGTAGATATACATACCATGCTATAAGAAAGACATAATCAGAGTTTTCCCTTTTTCTTATGGTACTGGAGATTAAGCCCAATTAAATCATTTGTGGTAACTGCATCTCCAGGCTGAATAAGTAAGATTTTTATGAACTAATTTGAGATAAACTTTCCATATTTGTTACTATACTATTATGCTATTTATTTAAAATTATAAAAGGCATGTACATTAAAATTTTTCTGTGTATGTGTAATAGTTGTGTAAATATTTTAACAAAGGTTTAGCTTTGGTTTCCTCTGTGGAGGAGAGTCAGGTGGTTGGGAAACGGTGCTTTAGGGAAAATTGCTACAGCCTACAATTTACAGCTTTTATATTTTTGAACCATGAAAATGATTATTCATTTAAAATGTATTAAATCTTAAATTTTAGAAATAGCCAATATATTGCTAGTGTATTAAAATTTGATAAATATCAGTGTTATATCCCATTTATAATCATTAATTTGTATATATAACGCATTATACTTTTACAGGATCCTTTAACCCTCATGAGATAATCATGATCATATTCTATGAACCCAGATGAGCCTCTACCAGTGAAGTTTACTCAACAAAACTGAGGTTATCTCAGAAAAAGTAGGTCAATAAAGATATGACATGACGGGGGGGGGGGTCATGGGCATGCTCACAAGACTATTGCAATCTATTTTTAAGTAATATTGCCTGAAATTTTCCCCAGAGGATAAACCACAGAAAGGTCAGTCTAGGGAGAGCTTTCAAGCTACTGACTAGATTATAAATTAAAATATTGAGTTACATAATCTAATACAGCCAGGTCTGGCTAGGTTAGGGAACTAACGATAGAAGACCTGGGAAAGTGCCATTGTCGCACAGAAGGACATGCTCAAAGCATCTCATTTCTTCCATCCAATAACAAGTAGGAGAGAAAGGAAGAGCTATAAAAAGGTTTGGCCAGAGGAAACAGGATAAATGTAATTAAAATACAATTTCAAAACTAGCCAATGAGTTATTAAAGATAGAAAAGGAATTATCTACAAAGGTAAGGAAGCTCCGAGAGTGTTGGCTAGATTTTTAGATGTTCTATTATATTATTTCCAAGCATTGGGCATAGCAAAGATATGTATTGACCTATATGTATCAAAAAACTTAAGAAATTGTGGGAAATACTTTGGTCTGATGATTGTTTTATTATTCAAGACTGCAATAATCTAAAATGATTGAAGAAAAAGCTGTTTCTTAAATTGAGTTAAAAGAATGTGCCATGCCCATGGTAATAAAACATATAGTAAGCAAATAAATATGTAATTATATTTACACATCAAAACTATAGCAACAATTTCCATTATTTATTTTTATCTAATTCCAACTAGTTCCTCTTCCATCAGAGGTTTTTTGGGGATAGGAAATTCACATCAAAGTATTTTAAGCTTAAATTGTGCGGTTATTCACATTTTCATACAAGTCTAAGAGAAGAGGTGGAAGGTTCTGGTAGTAATTGCTTTTATGAACATAACAAGCCAATGCCCATCAACACAACTGCAATAGTAAAGGTGGGAGAGTTAAAGCATGGTATTTGTTGATCATTCATTATCAGGCCATATTTTATGTTGCATTTTTTAAACTTTCAATTGTCATAATGGTAGACTTCTAATTACTAATTCTTAAATAAACATGGATACAAAGAATTCACCAAACTCTGTACAAGCTCAAGAAATGTAGTATCAATTAGAAAACAATAAAGAAGTACTTGCTTTAGGCAAAATTACTTTAAATGGTTTTCTAAAACAAGGAGGGTGGATATGAGGTGCAACTAAAATTTTAAGGCTGATAATGTCTTTGCATTAAGTATGGCCCATAGGTATTTTGAAAATAAATAATATAAAAAAAGAGATAAATAAAATGGCTTAAAGAAGAAAATCATGTCATAAGGTCAATAGCTAAAAACAAATTTATATGAATATGTGGAAGGTTTATAAAGAAACATTATTGTGAAAGTTTTAGTATCCCAAAAGTGCAGGCCTTTGCATTCACCGAAAGCAAATGTAGTAGACCACAATGCACATACCTGAAGAATTTGTGTCCAGGGGTCCTGCTCAAACTATGGCACCAGCCAAGGACAATACAGGCCGTAAATTTCAAACCCCTACCCAGATCTAGCCAATGGACAGGACATTCTCCACAGTTGAGTGGAGAGTGGGGTATGACTTTCACACGTACTCTGGTGCCTCATATTTGACCATGTCCCCTGGAGGGGGAGACCTGGTGGCACTCAGAGGAAGGATAGCAGGCTACCAAGAAGAGACTTGATACCCTATGAGCATATACAGGGGGAGGAGGTCCCCTTCAGTCACAGACATAGGGGAGGGGAGTAAGGAGAGAATGGGAGGGAGGGAGGAATGGGAGGATACAAGGGATGGGATAACCATTGAGATGTAATAAGAATATATTAATAATAAAAAAAAGAAACTAAATAACAAGGAAGACCCTAAGGAGAATGCTTACTTCTTATTTAGAAGGACAAATAGAATAGACATCAGAAGCAGTTGAAGAAAAGGAACAGGACAGAAGCCTATCATAGAGGCCCCTGAAAGACTCCACCCAGCAGGAGATCTAAACAGATGCTGAGGCTCATAGCCAAACTCAAGGGTGGAGCACAGGGAGTCTTATGAAAGAGTTGGGGAATAGAGGGACCTGGAGGGCTCAGGAGCTTCACATGGTGACCAATGGAGGCAACCGATCCAGGTAGAAGACGAAGGTGCTGCGGAGACTGATGCACCAACCGAGGACCACGCATGGTGTGGACATAGACTCTGCTCAGATGTAGTAGATAGACAGCACAGTCTCCTTGTGGGTCCCATAATACAGGGAGTATGAACTACTTCTGACATTGCCTCTGGCCCCACACGTTGATCATTTCCCCCTAGCTAGGGGGCTTTGTCAGGCCACAGAGGAAGAGGACACAGGCATTCCAGATGAGACTTGGTAGGCTGAGGTCAGATGTTAGGGAAGGAGGGCTCCCAGTTCTGATGACTAGGGGATGGGGGAAGGGGAATGAGAGAGGAAGGATGGGATTGGGAGGTGACTAGGGAGAGGACTACAAATGGGATGTAAAGTAAAAAAAAAAAATTAAATTTAAAAATTAAAAAAAAACTGATATAAAATTTCCCGAGGAGAACTGTTATTGTATATATTGCCTAAGGCTGGATAACAGCAACAAACTATGCTAACCCTTTCCATAGCTTCTTAACATAGTCTTTTTGTCAATTTTGAAGAGGCCAAGTGTAAAACAAGTAAGTAAACACCGAAAAAAATGCACAATTGCTAGGTGTGGTGCAAACACCAAGTAAGGTGGAGCACAGTGGTATTCCCAGCCCTTGGGAGTCAGGGGAAAGAAAGTCTCTGTGCTTGAGGCCAGCCTGGCCTATACAGCAAGTTCCAGAAGAGCCAGGGCTACACACAGAGAAAACAGACAAACAAAACAAACAAACAAAAACAAAGAAAAACACCAAAAAAAAAAAAAAAGAGAGAAAAGAAATAAATGAAGGAAAGAAGGAAGCAAGGAAGGAAAGAAGAAAAGCAGGCAGACACAAACAAGTAAAAATTAAAGTAACTAATTCATCATAAGAGAAAACTACAGGCATTTAAAATATTAAACAATGCAGTTTAAAGCATTTTATTTCAGAAACAGATTTTTGTTTCAAATAATACTTAATTTAAAGTTTCTTCTGTACAACATAACAATGTAGAATAGAAGCTATGTTGGGGTCTACAAACAAAAGAAAAGAGAAATATAGCTCCCCAAGGAAGTGATTAAATGTCTAAGAATGAATCTGGCTCATTTACCATCAGTAATGGTGTGAAGTAAAGATAAACTTTTAGTTTATGTTAAATTGAATGGTTTTTCTTTTTTCACATTTCAGTAAGGGAACAGAAGCTAGACAAAAGAAGCTAGTAAAAAGGAAATATGGGTATGAAACAAAACTAGATTTAGTTTAGGAAAATTAGAATTAATATTACACATTATCAGAAATATAAATCACCAGTAGGGAAAACGTTGGAATTAAATGTCATGTTGAACCAGTTGAATTAGATAAAATTTGATGACATTATAAGATATGCTTGAGCAGAGTCAGATTTCGATAGCTTTGATGAGAATATATCCTGTGAAATGTAACAAAACATAAGTTTTGTGCCAATATCTTAGAGTTGTACCATCATGGCATGGCTAATCGTTCAACATGGCCTTTGAGTATGGTCCAGACATACTGTAAATACAAGGTGGCATTCTGTTCTAAAATAAAGCATGGTTTTGATAGTATATAACTTGTTTTATTTGGGATATTGTTTTTAATTATTATAAGATTATTTGATATTATGGTAGAATTACACTTCCCCTCTTTCCTTTCCTCTTCCAACCCTTCCCACACACTAGTCCTTGCTCTCTTTCAAACTCATGCCCTCCCCCCTTTTAAAACTTTTTCTTAAATATGTAAGTACAACCTGCTCAGCCCATATAGACACTTGTTAATAGATACCAATTGATAGGCTCTTCCTGGAGAAGATCATTTTTTTCCAGCATGTCCAAGTTGCTCAAAGCTCTGTGTCCTTGGCTGAGGCACCACAAGCTTCCCCATTTCCACTAAACAAGTCCATTGGTATCTTCATTCTTGTTCAGGTGTCCTTTAGGCAGCTATGTTAATGAAACTTCATGCATGAGGCCTCTCTGATGTTTCTAGCAGACACAATCTCACAACAAACTCCTGGTCCCTCTTGTGCACTGATTGCTGAGCATTAGTAGTAAGAGTTGGACAAGCAAGTATTCATGGCACTAGGCTCCAGACTTCTGCATTCTGTTTGGTCGTGGACTTCTGTAATTGTCTCCATTTGTTTCAAAAGGATGTTTCTTTGATGAAGGGTGAAAACCACATGCATGTGTGGGTATAAGGATAAGTATTGACAATGTAGTTAGGAATTATGCTGGCTTACTAAAGTGGCGGTTGTAGGTTCTCTTCCAAGATCCATGGAGCTTGCAGAAAAAGATTTTAAAAGCAGAAGTAAAATCTTAGAATACCATAAAGTGTAGTACACATACATAAACTAGTAAAGCTCTTTTATTATCACCACCACACATTATGCACTATAAGTAAATACACATTCTATAGTTCCTAGGATTCGAGGTATGGCGGGTGTGTTTATATCACCATCACTGCAACTGTATGAGAACAATGTTGTGCAATGCCACTATGACCACTGCAGTGTTATGGGAAATAATCATTTTCAGCTGCATTCTGGGACCACTGCAACTAAGCCAGTCCGTAATTGCCTGAAACATTTTATATGGTGCGTGACTACAGTTTCAGTTCATTGTCTTGTGATTTAGGGAAATACACAAACAGTTCTCAACATGCGATGATTCCATTTACTATTTCTTGTGTTGACATTAGTGGATAATTATTTCTGGGATATAGATGTGTACTATGCTACTGTTCTGTGATTCTGTGAAACAGGAGCAAGCCACAGCTACCAGTCAGCCACACGGCCAGTAGGGTAAACAGTTGATGTACTCTTCTACTGTGCTATATTGTTTAGTAGGTTAGACATATTACAAATGTTTACAAATTAATAGTGCTTTCAAAATACAGTGGTTCATCAGGTACAATCTCATCACCAGTATAAGAAAAATGTTTTTTCTTAGTTAAATTATTTATTATGAGCATTCACATTGTTCATTGCTGTTGTTCTGAAACTGAGTTGTGTTTTTATACATATGTCTACTCACAAGCCAATACACCGAAGTTTATGAATTGTATTTTAGCTAAAAAAAAATGGATAATATGTCAAAAGGAAAAACAAAGAAATAAAAGAAAAAGGGAAAGGAAAAGAGAAATCACAGCATACTTTTAAAAAGGATCATGTGACTACTAAAGATAAAAACAAACCCCTTGCTACACTGAATGCTTTCCTTTCTCATCTAAGGAAGACCACACAGATCAGCCAGGAGCATCACTGAGAATCTCCATATGTGTTTTCATGGCCCAATTGCAAATGAATAAAAAACAAGATAGAAAGTAAAGATCAGCAGTAGAACTGATAGATGTCCAACAGGTTTCGCATATTGTCAAAGTTCATTTTTAAAACACTTAAAATACAAAACTTTAAAAAAAGAGAGACCTGAAAGAAGAGAAGTGTCCTCCAATCAAGCAATTTATAGATCACAAGAAAAACTGATTTAAATCTAAATCTCCCTGTAACCCAACCTTTCAAGAACTCTGCCTCTTGCCATAACTACACTCAGCCTTTCAAATGGAAGCATGTCTCTTCACTGGGACGGTAGGTAAAAGAACCAAGGGAGAATGAGGCAGAAATGAAGACAGAAAAGGAGGAAGGAGGAGGATAAAAAAGATGCTCTCCCACTGAAGCAGATGAGGCAACAGAGAAACATGCCGTAAGCACACTAGTGAGTGCTAGACTCCTGGCTTACATGGGAAACCTTTTCTCCGCATATTAACATGAAGGATTTCTTGGAGAGGACTCTTCTCTGTGTGAGTAAGGTTTAGATAGAAAATCATGGCAGAGTCCTCCCAAGGAAAGAAACTGAAGCATTTCAAAGGGGAATTGGAGTAGCAGAGAAAGTCCCTCCTTTCGGGGGTTTTCTGGAACTTCACAATTTCATTCATTCACCAATAAGACTTCATTATGTTGTATGTTTGTTTACGTATTAGATTATACACCAAACAGGGGTCTACAATCTTTACATTTTTAAGTAATATTAAGTCTGCTCAAAAGTAACTGAGTGGTACTATTTCAGCAATTGTTTCTAAGCCCTTGGAATTATGTCTTATATTTTAAATTATTGCCCTTGATCACCTTGATTGAGCAGTGACCCTCCTTGTATGATGACATTTCTCCTAAGTGTCCCTGTCATTTCTTGTTCCAATAGATTGCTTGGGATTCACTATATGAGGTTAGTTTGTATGATGAATGAACTGCTAGGTTTTCTAAATATTATATTAATATTTTATATTCAAATATTAACCTATGACCACTAGAACTGAGTTGGCTTGCCCCATAACAGGAACAAACCAAAGCTATTGCATAAATTATTTTATTTTTATTTTTACATTATGTGCAGTGAGTGCAGTGCCCTTAGAGGCCTAAAAGGGGTGTCTGGTCTCTTAGAAACAGAGTTACAGGCAGTAGCGAGTCACCTGACGTGTGTGTGTGTGTGTGTGTGTGTGTGTGTGTGTGTGTGTGTGTGTGTAAAATATAAGATTATTTATAAAAATGCCCACTCTTAAGCTCTGATTCTTTCACCCAACCACACATATGAGCACATATATATGACCATGTATGTAGATGCCATGGGTCAACACTTGCTTTCTCTTCTACTGCTCTCTATCTTCCTTTTGGAAATAGAGTTCCTTGCTCAACTTGCCGCTCCCCACTGTGTACAATCAACTGATCAACGACCTCCAGAGACCATCTTGTCTGCATCTCCTCAGTGCTCTGGTTACAGTTGCGAATCTCCACACTCAATTTTTTACATGGACTCTAGAATCCAAAGTCAAACTCAGGCTTGTATGCCAGGCACTTTGCTTATGGAACCATTTCCCATCCCAAGTTCTCAGCTCACAGTTTTTCTTCTCTTTCCAGAAGATAGATGACATCTATTTAAAAATAAATTATCATAAGGGTCCAATGAATAAAAAATGTTAAAATTCTGAGGTCAAAATAAAATGTTGAAGTTTAAATTTTCATAAATGTAAAGAAATAGGTTTGGCCTCTCACTTTTCCATCTTTGTTGAAGGGTCATAAATTATAGCTGAGGCAACCTCAGTGCTGGTGAACGTTTTGATCTTCACATAGATGACACTGTGGAGAGGGCCTTCATCTCTAAAGTTATGCTTCTGTTTTAGTTATTCAAGTAGTGCTTAGTTAATGTTGATCCCACAAAAAGACCACTGACCATAAATTATGGTCAAATCAAAGCAAGCTTTATTCTGTGCTCACCAGAGCCTGTCTGGCAGTTCTCTCACCCTAAGTCAGGTTTAAGTGAGCAGTCCTGAGTCAGTTTCTCAAGTTCTTCTTATAAGGTGGGGGGTTTTGCAAGCAAGCATGGCTACACAAGTGACAATAGGCAGTAAAGAAAATCTTCTGGGAACATCTGTTACCTAGCCATTCTGTGTTCATGGAGTGAGGTGCAGCCCAATTCTGAGAAAAAGAAACTTAAGTTGTACAGTAAACAGAAACATAACTGAACTGGAATTATCAAAATGGCTCCTGATTACAAAATGGACTATGTCTGGTCTCTCATTAGCACTTATGTCCAGTAATGTTCAGGATGCAAAAGAAATATCAAAACACGAGTCACCTAACTACAAGAAGTTTGCATTCCAGTTAAGGGAATCCAACAAGTGATTGTATTATTAAATGTCTAACCAGTCAAATGAAATGTGCTTTGGAAGAAATTAAAGGAAATCAACCTAAGTATGCACTACTGGGGGTTGCTGAAAAGCCTACTGTGCCCATTCCAGAGAATTCAAAGATTACCTAGAGTTTGGGGGAAAACTATACAACTTAGATAACATAGAAAAAATTACAAGCAGTGCTGGCAGAAAAGCCAACAATGTCAAAAGAAGCTACTAGGTGCTGCAGCACACACCTGTAACCTCAGACCTTGGGAGTGCTGAGCACAGAAGGCCTGGATATCAAGACTAGTCTAGGCTACACAGAAAATCTCTGTCTCTAAAAACCAAATATTAGAAAAAGAGAAAGAAAAGAGAATGGAGCAACAGAGGAAAAACTAAGCGAGGAGCTGGTTAAGCCCTTTGCACAAAGTGTTATTGAGATTTAAGAAGTCTTTGTGAATTGACCCCTGAGACCTGAAAGGCTGTGGTCATGTGGTCAGAGAGGAGTTCCCCTTCTTTCAGAGGTCTAGAGGAGAGGAATACAGTGAAAGAGGGAGGGAGAAAGGGAGGGAGGGAAGGAGGGAATGGGAAGATACGTGAGGGGAAAAACAATCGGGATATAATCTGAATTAATAATAATAATAATAATAATAATAATAATAATAATAATAATAATAATAATAATAATAAAGAAGTCTTGGTGAAAAGAAAAAAAATGCAAAAAATAAGATGTGGGCTTAAGTGTGAGGCTATAGTAAGAATAAAAGCTAGAGTTTGATGTTTAATAGAAACTTAAAATTTGCCATTTACCTTCCAGACCAAACAATCACAGAAACATTTATTACTCAGTACCTGGTTTTCAGAAACACTAAATCACACATCTCTTTCCTGATAATGAAATCACAAGGAATAAGAGGGTATGACAAACAGGGCGGCTAGATCTAGAGTGGCAAATTCTCTGAATACGAGCTTTGAATTTATACTGCTGGCCTCTGGCTTTCTCCAAGAAAGGCTTGCTACACCGATGAATGAGCATGTTCCCCTAAACGGTTAACAGAGAAAACATCCTGAGATGAGAGATAGCCTTTTACATCTAATGAGGGAATACGAATGAATGGGTAGGAAGACAGAAACAATGCCTTTTTACGTTTCTTGCCAGCGGTCAAAAATATTGTGCTGTGTGGTGAAGTCATGCAACAATTTAGTCCTACCACTGAAAAGGCAGAAAAAGGCGGATCTGAGGCTAGTCTGGTCTACACAGCAAAGTTCAGGCCAAACAGAGATACACGGTGAAATGATCTGAAGAAACAAAACACACATTGGGAGAACCATGTTTTGTCAAATGCTAATATACCCACACTGTGTGTCTTCTTATTCTCTTATACTAATTATGAAGATATTCCCTTTAAAGCTCTTTATAAGCCAGAAGGTGGTGGCAGGCACTTTTAATGCCAGCACTCCAGAGGCAGAGGCAGGATGATTTCTGTGAGTTCAAGGCCACCATGGTCTACAAATTAAGAAAAAACAATAAGCTCTAGATGATTCTTTTTTCCTGTTTATTTATTTATTTACATTACATCCCAATCTCAGCCCTTCCCCTCCTCTACTCCCAGTTCCACTCTCCCAGACCCTTCCCCAATTATCCTCTGCTATTCTCCTCAGAGAAAGAGAGGCTGCCCCCATCAGTACCAACCCACCATGCACATCAAGTCACAATAGGATTAAAAGCATCCTCTCCCACTGAGGCCAGAGAAGGCAGCCCAACTATGGGAAAGGAGTCCAGAGGAAAGCAACAGAGTCAGAGACAGCCCCCACTACAATTGTTAGAAAATGCATATATTGAGTAAGCTGCTCATTTGCTACGTATTTCTAGGAGGCCTGGTTCCAGGACATGCATTCTCTTTGGTTGGTGGTTCAGTCTTTGTGAGTCCCCATGTGCCCAGGTTAGTTTCCTCTGTAGGTCTTCTTGGGGTATCCTTGACCCCTCTGGCTCTCTCAGTCCTTCTGTGGATTTGACAAAACTCCCCTGGTGCCACTTAATGTGTGACTGTGTCTCTTTGTGTCTCTTTTCCATCAGCTGCTGGATAAAGTTTCTCACTGGTTTAGTTATGCTAGATGCCTGTCTAAAAGCATAGCAGATTATCATTCGTCGAGTAATGGGTTGACTCTCTCCCATGGGATGGATCCCATGTTGGGCCAGTCATTAGTTGGCCATTTCTTCAAACTCTACCCCATCTTGATCATTCAAACTCTCCTCTATCTTTATCACTGCACATTTTGTAGACTGGAGAAAATTTGAGTCAAAGTTCTGTGGGTGTCTCCCTCCCTTCACTAGAAGTCCTGCCTGGTTACAGGAGGTGGCTACTTCAGACTCCCTATCTCCTGCTGCTCAGAGTCTGAGATAGGGTCACCCCCATAGATTCCCTGAAGCCTCCCCAAACTAGGTCTCCAGCTCTTTGGAGCTGGAGATGCCTACCACTAATTTCTGTTCTCTCTCCCACCTCTCTCCCCACACCTGATTCCTACCTACCCACATTCCCCTTCCTAACCCCTTTGCCACATAGGTCCCTCCATCCATCTACCTTCATTGTCTATTTTATTTCCCCTTCTTGATGAGATTCCCTTGGGCCCTCCTTGCTCCTTAGCTTCTTTTGGGCTGTGGATTGTAGCATGATCATCCTATATTTTATGGCTAATAGCCACTGATGAATAAGTATAAACAATGCTATCTTTCTGGGTCCAGGTTACCTCACTCAGGATGATATTTTCTAGTTCCATCAATTTGCCAACAAATTTCAGCGAGGTGGCATTCCATAGCATGAATGTACCACATTTTCTTTATCCATTTTTTGGTTGAGAGACATCTAGGTTGGTTTCAGAGTGTGGATATGATGAATAAAGCTGCTATGACCATAGCTGAGCAAGTGTTCTTGTGATATAGTAAAGCATCTTTTACCCAAGATGCTCCTGGTATATATATGCCCAGGAGTGCTCTAGATGGTTCTTCAGATAGAACTATTCCCAATTTTCTGTTATACCACCAGATTGATTTCCAAAGTAGTTGTATAAGTTTGCACTCCTGCCAGCAGAGGGAGAATGTTCCCCTTGATTCACATGCTTCCTAGCATTGCTCTCCTTTGAGTTTTGATCCTAATCATTCTGAGAAGTGTAAGATGAATCTCATAATCCTTTTGGTTTTCATTTCTGTGATGACTAAATACACCGAATATGTCTTTAAGTGTTTCTCAGCCATTTGAGATTCCTCTGTTGAGAATTCTATTTAGCTCTGTGCCCATTTTAATTGGGTTACTTAGTTTGTTTGTGTCTAATTTCTTGAGTTCTTTATTATTTATTTTGAATATTTTGAATTATTTTGAACGATGCTGTTTTGTCCTATTGAAGGTGTCCTTTGCCTTACAAAAGTTTCATGAGGTACCATTTATTAATTGTTGATTTTAGTTCCATGAGATGTTCAGGAAACTGTCTTCTGTACCAATGAGGTAAAGACTTTTCTCCACTTTCGCTTGTATCAGATTTAGTGTATTCAGTTTTATATTGAGGTCTTTGATCCACTTGGGCTTGATTTTTGTGCAAGATGATGAATATGGATCTATTTGTATTCTTATTTCTGCAGATATCCAGTTAGAACAGCATCATTTGTTAAAGATGCTTTCCTTTTTCCATCATATGATTTTTGTTGTTTGTTTGGTTGGTTTGGTTTGGTTTGGTTTTTTGTCAAAAACAAACAAACAAAAAAGAAGCATCTGTAGATGTATGGGTTTATTTCTGGGTCTATGATTCTATTCCATTGATCAATCTATCTGTTTTTATAACAAAACTATGTAAGTTTTCTTACTATTGCTCTATAGTACAGCTTGAAATATTGAACTTCTGTCGTACTGAGATATCGAGGGCTTGCTGTAGGAAGATAACTGGACTCTGGTGGAGCTATAACTCTGGCTTCTGTTGCTGTGTTTTTAGGCTGCCCCTTAGCCATCTGGTTGTCCCTAGTATTGCACGGATGTTCCTGATGCCAGCAGGACTCCTTGGGGAAGGAGGCAAGTAGAGTTCAGGGGACAGAATCTAGATCAGTACTGCGAGCTGTGCCCCAGGGGGACATTGTAGGCAGGGTATTGGTGGGAGAGGTCTACCCTGGACGCTTCTGGGGCCTGGCCAGCATCCATGTGAAGGTAAGCAGAGCAAATAGGCCAGACCATGGAGCTCAGTGTAAAGTGTGCAGTTCACCTCTCTAGATGATTCTTAAGGTAATTACTTATATTCTTTCTCAACCTTAGAGCAAATAAACAGAAAGTAAATAAAAAAAAGTCATCCTATTATCTCATAAAACCAAGAGAGACTGTTCATTTGTTCTCTCTGACCTCCAAAAGTTGTCTTTTATCACATAAGTTATACAATGTACACTGTTCATTTCAAGAATGTAGGCTCCAAACTACATCTGCATTCCAACATAGAATAAAATTAGTCTAATTTCTTGGGTCAGGACTCTGTAAGTGGCTTTATAAATTTTCAGCTGCTTTGATTAAAATATATTGTTTAATAAAAACTCCATAAACTTTGTCATTAATGGTATGAAAATTTGGTCACGTTGACATTCCAGTTATAAGAATGATTTTCAGGAATTTTGCTTTGTTCAGTTCTAGGCCTTGATACAGACATCCAAATATATCCTCAGGTCAGCTTCCACCAAACAAAACAACCACTCACGGCAGTGCTTCAAGCTATGATGAACCAAGGCAATTTTACTTTTGTTGACCTTTGCTCCAGGTCATTGTAATTTAATACGTAGTAATCCTATTTTAAAATATGTTGCAAGCAGCCAAGTGCCTGCTGGGAGAGAGTGGCTATGCAGAGACAGATCAATATGCATTGTGTGCTTTCAACCATTCAACAATCGATTCACCCTTGTTATGAGAAAATAAATGCCAAAGTCCCCAGAGTTAATTTCTAAAGAGAGCATTTACAAGGCGACCAGATTATTAGAAGTTTCCAGGGGTTATCTTTTCTTTGTTTATGTGGTCCTGAAATCTGTGCTGCATCTCACAGTATCCCATTCAAAAACTGTAAGAGATCCTAAAAGCAAATTCCAGCAGGAAGATTGTATGCTTTTCCTTCTATCATCGAAGGGCTGAAGGCTAATTTAGACTAAAGCATTTTACAGACTCAACTCTTTTCTTTCCCCTCTAGTCTTACTTTTAGGTACACCAGCTGCATTTAATAAGCTATCAAATGAGGCTTTCAGCAAGCTCATCTATAAGATGTCGGATCTTCTACTTCATGTGTTATTCAGTAATTTTCAATTTCTCAAATTTGTGCATTAAAAGAAGATAATGTATTCTTTACACTAACCAAAAATTTCTAAAGTCTTCCTTGTGTGCTAAGGGCTTTCAACATTCCCTTGTTACCATAGAAATGGGTTTATGAAGGACTGAATCTGTGCAGCATAATCACAAACATTAAATTGGCATATAAAAGCACTGCAGCCTAGCATCTCTACTGTCTATGCTAATGATTCTCTTGCTTTTATACCTCACCAGGCTGTAATTCATTCAGGGAGCCTTAAACAGTATCTTTCATTGAATGGGATTTCAGAAGAATGCTTTATACTGTGCCATTTTTCTGATAGCTAGCAGGGTTCTCAGCACACCACATTGTCACATCAATGGATTTCTGTGGCTCCAAAAATCAAACCAGGGGACTATGCATATTAGAGCACCAAATGTAATAATGCATTACTCTGATTTGATTTCAATTAATAAGATGCTAGTTGTAAATGATACTCATTTCCTTGAAGTTCGATCCCATTGTTATTAACACAATTGATTGCAAGTCAAACCAAATGAAAAAAAAAATGTACCTGGTCATCTAGGTTACTAAGCTTGATATCTTGAGATATTAATGAATTTCAAATGACACAATATTTATAAAGAAACCTATTTAGAGTTTCATCTATTTCTATAACAAGTTAAACTACAGTAAACCAGGCTGAAAAACAATGTAAGATAGTCATACAGCTAGCATTTAGAAATTTTGCATTTGTTTATCTGCTATTAAGTTCAATAGAAAATTCCAACCATGCTCCTTAAGAACTCAAAACTTTGTTTATAGGTCCCTGTAGGCTATGATTTTTCAAAAACCTATTTTATTTGGTGTTCTTAAATGCTTCTACCTCCCTTCTAACTCACCGACCACTGATAGGGGAGAAAGAAGGTTAATGGGAAAAGGGGTTGTGCACCTGTTTAGAAGTAGTTCCTTGGAGCAATTCCATTCTTCGTTGTAAAATAGCAAACAGCAAACAGCAAAAGGAATCAGTAGCTGCTGCATGATCCAGCAGAAACAGCAAGACTCCAAGGAATCAGCAGAAGTGGCCAGAGTCAGCAGGAATACCAGAAGTTCTCTGGTGTGTTTCTCTCTACAAAGTGAAAAACAGCAAAGACCAACAAAGTGTTGTATAGCAAAGCAAAACAATGCATCATCTCACTTTCTGTGGGGTTCTATTCATATCCTTCCCAAACATCACAGGCCCTCTCATGTGTCTGTTTTCAGCAAAACATCATGTGCCCTCTCACAACACAGTTTCCAGCAAAACATTACAAGACATGACTGAGTTTTTAAAGAATTCAGAATCTTCCACTTCAGATACCTCTAGATTAAGAAACCAGATGTTCCTTTTATGCCATCTACCCAAACTGAAGTTAACTAGATACTTTCCTATAATTAAGACTATCAAAGAATCTATAGGCAATCCCTTCTTTCTTCTGTGTGTGTACCACATTTCATCTGCTTGTAGAACAGACATTGTTCAGCAAATTTTCACCACATCATGGAGAACAGGTTTCTTTTGAGACAATTCCAGTGGTATTACATTTATTCTTACAAAAGTCAGATTAGTTCTATGACCCTCACAAGAAACATTAGGCTTAACATAACTACTTAAAGAGAATGTCCACTACCAATTTTTTTTTTTCAAAATAATCAAGTGTGAGTCTTTTCCCTATAGATTTTTTCTTTAATTTTAGGGTTGAAAAGCAGAGTCAGAAAATTTATAGTAAATGATTATTTCTTTATTTGGCATAAAACTTAGGATAGCAAAACTCCCCTATTATTCCAGTTCAGCATAGTGATGATAAATATTTTAAATTATTATTATAAATTATTAAATGCTAAATAACATTAAATAAGTATATTTAGGGATGCTAAATCCGTTCTTAGATGTCATAGTTCTATGCCATTGCTGTGAAGTAACACCATGACCAAGGAAACATCATTTCATTGGGGTGCTTCTTTACAATTTTAGAAGGTCAGTCCATGATCACATGGCAGGAAGCAGACAGGCATGGTACTAGAGGTGTAGCTGTGAGTTTTATATTGTGGTCCTAAGGAAACAGAGAGAGAGGCAAGACCTTGGTGTGTGCTTTTGAACCTTCAAAGCCCACAACCATTTACATACCTTCTACAACAAAGCCATAACTCTAATACTTCCAAGTCAGTTCTAATAACTGGGGACAAAATCATTCAAACATATGAGCCTATGGGAGCCATTCTGGTTCAAACCATCACATCAGGTATGAACTGTATAATATATGCTTAGCCACGAGAGATCTTGTACTGCTCAGCCACAGGGTTAGTTCAGAAATATCACATCATCCACATTAGACCAATTATGAAAACACAACTAAAAACTAGCAAATGGGTTATCTGTCCCCACAAAATTAGTTCTGTGATGGTACAAGTTTGATGATTTTGAAGGAATTAAGTGATCACAATAGGAAATAGAGACTAAATGGTAAGAGAAAGTAGATCTTTCATGTGTCTTCTAGGTTATGATTTAGGCTCTCAATGAGGTGAGTCAACTGTTTTTCATGGGAAATGAAATAAATGCATTAAGCTTCACTACTGAAAGACCATTCTACAGTAGAGATATATTTCAAAACATCATGTAGCTTACACACAATACAGTCTGTGAATTTAAAGAGAAAAGTTCAACAAACGTATTTTCTTAAAACGTGTTTTGATAGAAAACAGTACGTTTGAGCTCAGGACAGAGATTAAATATCACAACTGTATTAGTCACATTTTGTTGCTGTGATGAAACACCATGACCAAGTCAACCTATAGAAGGAAGAGTTTATTTGGACATATGGCTCTAGTGGAATAAGAATTTATCGTGGCTGAGAAGGTAGCAGCAGGAGTAAAAAGCAGAGAGATCGGCAGGCCATGAAATCTCAAATCCCACCATAAGTCCTAGAGCAAGACTATACCACTTTCCCAAACACTGCTAGAAACTGGCAACACTCTCATTCCAACCACCATAACTGAACGCAGCTAGAGAGTATTTTTTAAAAGCAATAGAGCAGGTGCCTTTGGTTGAATCTCAAGGATAACCCGTCCCTTCCAGAGAACATTGGATCAACAGTTACTTCTGTTGTTTTGGTAAAAGTTGTTTTTATTTCTTCAGATGATGTGATGACTTGAGAGCTGTACCTAAGCTTTAGAAAAGAATGGCTGGAGCTGAGCACAGAGTTTTTCTATCTCTCTTCTAACTATCCCTAAGACTAGGCTTAGGCCTAGAAGCTTCTACCCTCCATAATATCTGATCTGCTGTAAGCCTAGACCTTGAAGGCTTCACTTCCAGACTCTGTCTGCTAACATAAGTCTACAATGATTTCTGTCTCCAAAACGTACTCTTGAATTCATCTCACCCTTTCTAGTTTTTTCTGGACTCTGGCTGGTTCAATGAAGCTGTTCTGACTCAAACTCCTGTCCATGCTGACTGATTCAAACTTCCTTCTCTCAGCTTCTTACTGAATTGCTCTGTTCAGAAAAACTGCCTCTGAACTGCACTGACTGCACAAACTGGACAGATGAACTGAACTACAGGACCTCACCTCAATTGAATGGCACTCAACTGAACTCCACCAACCTGACTGTACTCTGAAACCCTACTGTATTCCTGTACTTTACTATACTGTCCTTTCTTCTCTGGGTGCTGTTGTTTTTTATTTTAATTTATTATAATTTATTCATATTACGTCCAGATAGCTATCCCTTTGCTTGTATCTTCCCATTCCAACCCTCCCTCTTCAGCCCTACCTACCATAAACTTTTGACAGAAGGGGACCTTCTCCCCCTTCATATGACCATAGCCTATCAGGTCTCAACCGGATAGCCTGCTTCCCCTTCCTGTGGGTGTCCACTGGGCCTCCCCACCAAGGGGAAGTGATCACATAAGCAGGGCACCAGAGTTCATGGCAGAGGCAGTCCCCACTCTCCTCACAACCTTGGAGAATGAGCTCTCTGTCCATTGGATATGTCTTAACAGGGGATCTAGATTTACTGCATGCATTTTCCTTGGTTGGTACAATAGTCTGTGAGCCCACCTCATCCCCCTGGATTCAAATCCACCTTGATGGTCTTCTTGTAGGGCTCCCGAACCCTCTGGGTCCTTCCATTTCCCCATTCTTCCATACCACTCTCATCACTCCATCTAGAGTCCAACAATGAGTTCCAGCATCTATCACAATCCCCTTTCTGTGTGGACTCTCTCAGAGGACACTTATGTTGGGGATTTATCCACTTATAAGTGAGTATATATCATGCATGCCTTTCTGTGCTGGGTTACCTCACAGGATGATCTTTTCTAGTTCCACCCATTTGCCTGCAAATTTCATGATTTCCTTGTTTTTAATAGCTTAGTAATATCCCATTGTGTAGATGTACCACAGTTTCTTTATCCATTCTTTGGTTGAGGGGCATCAAGGTTGTTTCCAGATTCTGGTTATTACAAATAAATCTGATATGAACATAGTTGAACAAATGTCCTTGTTGTATGATGGAGCATCTTTTGGGTATATGCCCAGGAGTAAGATGGCTGGGTCTTGAGGTAGCACTATTCCCAGTTTTCTGAGAAAACATCAATTGATTTCCAAAGTAGTTGCATAAGTTTGCACTCCGCACAGAAATGGAGGAATGTTGCCCTTTCTCCATCTCCTCACCAGCATGTGCTATCACTTGAAAATTTTATCCTAGCCAGTCTAGTAGGTGTAAGATGAGATCTCAGAGTCATTTTGATTTGTATTTCCTTGATAACTAAGGAAGTTGAGCATTTCTTTAGGTGTTTCTCTACCATTCAATGTTCCTCTGTTGAGATTTCTCTGTTTAGCTCAGTACCCCATTTTTAATTGGACTATTACATTTGGTGGTGTTTAATTTTCTGAGTTCTTTATATAGTTTGGATATTAACCCTTTGTCGGATGAAGATTTTCACCCAGTCTGTAGACTGCCGTTTGGTTCTGTTAACAGTGTCCTTTGCTTTACAGAAGCTTCTCAGCCTCCCGAAGTCCCATTTACTAATTGCTAACATTACATCCTGAGCTAATACCTCAGCCAAGTGGCTGGATACAAGATTAATTTAAAAATCATTAGCCCTCCTATATACAAATGACAAATGGCTAAAAAAGAAATTAGGAAAACTACACACCACAATAGCCAAAAATAATATAAAGTATCTTGGTATACCTCTACCCAAGCAAGTGAAAGACTTGTGTGGAAAAAAACTTTCAAGTCTCTGAAGAAGGAAACTGAAGAAGATATCAGAAGATGGAAAGATCTCCCACGCTTATAGATTAAGAGAATCAAAATATTAAAAATGGCCATCTTACCAAAAGCAATCTACAGATTCAATGCAATCCCTATCAAAATGCCTACACAATTCTTTATAGACCTTGAAAGATGAATTCTCAACTTCGTATGGAAAACCAAAACAAACAACAACAACAACAACAACAACAACAACAACAAAAACAGAATAGCTAAAACAATTCTTTACAATAAAAGATCTTCAGGAGGAATCTCAAGCTATACTACAGAGCAACAGTAATAAAAACAGCATGGTACTGGCATAATAATAGGCTAGTTGATCAATGGAATCAAATAAATGGCCCAGAAATCAACCCACAAACCTACAGACACTTGATTATTTTTTTACCAAGAAGGCAAATCCATACAATGGAAAAAAGATAGCATCTTCAACAAATGGTGCGGGTCTAAATGGATGTCTACAGGTAGAAAAAACACAAATGGATCCATATTTATCATCCTGCACAAAATTAAAGTCCAAGTATATTAAAGACCTTAACATAAAATCAGAAACATTAAATCCATTAGAAGAAACTGTGGGGAAGAGCTGTGAACTCATTGGTACAGGAGAGAACTTCCTGAACAGTATTGTTCTTAAGTAGCTTCTCTTTCTACTGTTCTATTGAGTTGAGCATATCCTATCTCTGAGTCACTGCCAATTTTTTCTCTGCTTTGTCATTTTGACCTTCAATTAGATGTCATTGTTTGGGATGAAAAGACATATCTCCAGTTTCAAAGGGGATTACTCTCAAATAGGAAATGAAGTAAATAATAAAGTAAGAGGATAGAATAAATAGCATTCTTCTCATGGCTCTTGGTTGTTTTTTAAATCTTTGCCCTGAAATAAAACAAAAATCAGAACTATTTTAAATTAGCAAGCAAAGTAAATTTTCTATAAATTTTACTCCAATAGGAAGTCATAGTTAGGATTAAACAACACTGTTTTGTTTTATTACTACATCTACTCCTATGAATTTCTTACATCACAAATTGATTTCTCCTTAAGCTGTCTTATGCCTAGGGTCATGTTCATGACTCATATTTATACAAGTAGCCAAAATATAATCAACATAATTTAAGGTCACAACCTGAATTAATATCAAAATCTCTGTTTAAGTGTATAACAAAATGCCAACATTAGCATGAAACAATAAAGTGCACAACTTTTTACCTATGTAAAATATATCACTCTATGTCATAAAACAGGAAGCTTGCAAAATATCCCATTAAAAATGTCTCCCAGAAGATGAAAACTTTTAAAAACCGAATATTGTTCTTTTAGCTTTCAAAATCTTCAAATCATGAGGACAGTCTAATTTCTACCTCTAAAGAATTGTTTTAAAACACATGTTTACCTCACATTAGGTGTTTACAATAATAACAATTAATATAATTTAGGTCTCAAGGGCTTTTAGATCCCAATAGATCCAAAAGTAAGATATCACTCTTCATATATAGGCAAATTAATTCAGTTCTCTGAAACTGACAGTGCTCATAAAAAGAACATAATAATATCCTACCTCTTTAAGCTGAGAAAATGAAATAAAATATAGTTCACATAAAGGATACCTTTCTCTTAACACATAATTTTAGGGCATAATAAGACCTTGTAGCAAGTAAGAGTAAGGAAGGCGGATAAGCTGCTTGAGTCCAATGACATGTGTATTTGTGATGAGCATCACACTTTTTTAGTATAAAGATACTAAAACGTAATATGGTTTGTGATTTTCATTTAAAAGTTATAATTTTATTAGTAATGTGATATGATTGTTGGATGAATCAGACAAATCTGAAACTGACAAAGGTTACTTCACACCACTGTGGGAGTCAACAATTTCTTCCACAAGATGGCTGCAATAGTAGAGCAATAGCTCATCATAATCCAAACAGGCCAAACGTGTGGGAAATATAACTCCATTTCATAATCTTATAACAGATACCCCTACAGAAATCAGTTTAAATCTTCATTAAGAAAACAATGTAAATATATATAACCTGAAGTCAAAGGCAAATGAAAATTGTAAGACATGTGCAAAAATTAGGGAATTCAAGAAACACGTCAGATGATATGCCTTGTCTTGCTGTATAAATGAGGGAAGGGGGTAAAGTTTTTCAATAGATCACCTAAATTCTTATTCAGCTTATTAATTATGAAGATCATTTATTCCTCACAAGGCTGCATAATGCATGTGCACAGTTTGCAATTATATAACCTTTCCAAGAGATTCAGTGGCCTGAATAAACTTTGATTGTAATACTTCATCATACACATTGAAAATATAATCCCATAGTGTTGAAATTTTCTTTTGAAAAAAAAAAAAACAAGCATACTGGTATGTCCATGTTTTCAGAACTGTATTTTATGTGTATTAGTTGTGACTGAGCTCTACAATTCAGCAATTTTGTTGGTTGTGAAAGTTATATTCGTTTATTTAGAACATATGTGTGTGTGTGTGTGAAATATACACTTAAATGGAAACTTGATGTCTGATGGATAGTAAGGAAGTAAAAGAAAGCTGTTCAATTAAAAAAACAGTTGTTCAATAAAATATAATCACACAGGTTGAATGTGAAAAATTACCACAATTTGCACAAGAATATAATTAACTTATAAATGTGACAGAAAACAAACTCCAAAATCAACCTGATATTATTTGAGACATGTGTACCTCACATTAGGTGTTTACAGTAAGAACAATGAATATAACTTAGGTCTTAAGAGCTTTGAGATACCAATAGATCCAAAAGTAAGATATAACTCTTCAAATATAGGCAAATTAATTCAGTTCTCTGAAACTGGCAGTGTTCATAAAAAGAGCATAATAATATCCTACGTCCTTAATCTGAGAAAATGAAATAAAATATAGTTCATATAAAGGATATCTTTCTTTTAACACATAATTTTAGGGCACAATAAAAACTTGTAGCAAGTAAGAGGAACATAGGCAGATAAGCTGCTTGAATCCAAAAGGCTCACTAGCTCAGTTGACAGCCCAGGAGGAAAAGGCCAGAGAAGCCAAGGCCAAATGCTTGCTAACTCAAAGCTCAAAAAGCCTCAAACTCCAAAGGCCAAGGAGCTGAGGAGCTCAGGAGCTCAAGAGCTAAAAGCTAAAAGCCCCAGAACTCACCTCCTACTTACACCTCTCTGCTCTATGTCCACTCTACTCTTTAATCCCTGTCAGCTGCTTTCTTGCTCTGCCTCTTGACCTAGGTTAACTTTATTAAATCTGTGTACAGAAAGCTCTTAGGTTAAAGGTGTGTGCTAGGGCTGGCTGAGCCACAACTTAATCAACTATTTGCAATAAACAGAAAGTTCTGGGATTAAAGGTGTGTGTTAGGGCTCAACCGCACCAAAGAAAAGACAGGGTTTTACAGGTCACATTCTCAGGGATCATAATGGGATCAAATATCCTGCAACAAAACACAGTATGACTAATGCCTTCAAAGAAACAAACAAAAACAAAAACAAAGAAAGAAAAAAATGCAGTGAAATGGTTTGGTTTGGTTTTTTAACATTCAATTTATATGAATATGTGTTTCTTTTTATTCCAGGTGTGGGATATGGGCTGCTTCAGATTGTCCACAGCAGCTAACTATGATTTGTCTCATGCTCTGTCAGGAGTATGATTTTGCCAAATGCAAATAGTTTACATTTGGAATCCTGAGCACTCTTCAGAAGGTATAATAAAAATGCCAGAGCCCTAAGGAATTGAGGCAGCTGATGTTATTTCACCTCATGCTGTTCCTGGTCCTGTTCCTGGTTGCTGGTTGCTCCTGTTGCTCTTCTTGATTGCTATTTGCTGGATTGCTGATTGGAAATATCCTGATGTTGAAGATCAAACTCACCCCCAAGGAACTCACGTCCCTAGTCAACAGGAATTAGTCTAAAAGTATGGAACACCCCCTTTCCCTCTAACATTCTTTCTCTTCTACATTTTGTTAGGAGTTGGAAGGGATAGGAGTGGTGTAGGGAGGTAGGAAAAAGGACCTTAAAGAGTAGCAAAAAGCATGTATTCATTTGAAAGCTTTTGTTGTTGGGTTTTTGTTTTGTTTTGGGTGTTTTTGTTTTTTTATATTTCAAGACAGAATTTCTTTGTGTATCCTTGGCTATCCTGGACTCACTTTTGTAGACCTTCCTGGACGCAAACTCATAGCTATCTACTTGCCTTTGGCTCCATGAGTTATGGGATTACAGGTGTCCACCACCACACCCAGCTTATATTAAACAGTTTTATCACTATGTAAACATCAATGGGTATATTCAAATAAAGTTTAATGGCAGAGCTTATTACACACATATGCTTTGTGCTGTAGCTTCACCCATAATCTCCTCAGAATGACTTTGAATTTTGTTTTATAACAGTTTTGTAAGTTACATCATTTATTCTTGTGTATGTAATGATAATTTTTCACATTAAAGCCAATTGTTTTAATATAATTTATTAAATAACCTTTTACACATTATTCTTCATCAAGCTTATCAATCTTCTATTCACGTGAAAATCTGTCTCTGGATTTTTCTTTTATTACCCAATCATCTTATATTTGTCACCGTATTTGCTTTCTGAATGATTGTTGAAACATTACTTCTCATATGATTTTTAAGTCACTTTACAAATCTCTGTAGAAAATAAAACTCTTGGACTTGTAATGGGGGCTACATTGAAGATATAAAGGAATTTGAAGGAAAATTGTCATTGTTATAAAATGCACACTTATCAATAAACATGCTACATTTCTCCACTTGTTCACATTTTCTTTTATGCCTTTCTTATCACTTTTTTCTATTTTCAAAAGTTGGTAATATATCCTGCAATTCTGGAACTCTCAATGCTTCAAACACTCTCATTTTTTTCTAGGTTGCATCCAGAGGATTATAGTATATGCAATAAAAAAAAATTCCTTTTGTCTCTTTCAGTTCCTAAAGCTACAATTACTTGTGATGACTTCATTTGCTACAATACAATTGAATAAGGGATATAATATAGAAATAACTATTGTGTCCCAAGTTCAGCAAAAGAAAATAACTATTAAGGAATAACCTTATGTCTCACTCCTCATCTTTGTAATGATTTTCTTCTCTAAGGTATCTGCTGCCTCCACTTCATAAGCTGGTAGAGATTAAGAGAAGAAATCAAGCCTGTGTTACTCTATACGAGGCTCTGTTTCCTTCAGATTATTTCCCTTTGGAATTATGATGCAGACAGAGGGAAACACCAAGTGTTTGAAGCAGCAAGTTCAGCACAGAAGAAAGAGGTAGGAGCTGATGTGGCAGAATACTTACATCACATTCTCTTTCTTCTATTGAAAACAGATTTTTATACAACATATTCTGACAACTTTTCCCCAACTCCTCTTAGATCCTTCCTACCTCCCTTCCACCTAACCCTATACCCCTTCTTTCTCTCTCATTACAAACCTGGCATCTAAGATGCCAATAATAAGAAAAGAAAAAGTACAGATACACAATCCAGAATAGAACCAAAAAAAAAAAAAAAAAAAAAAAAAAAAAAAAAAAAAAAAAAAAAAAAAAAAAAAAACAATCAGAGGGAAAGAAGGAGCCAAAGAAAAAAGCAGCACACATAGAAAAATGCAGTAAAAACATAAAATCAGAAGCCAAAATATATAAGCAAAAGACCTATAAGGTTAAAAACATGTCCAAAGCATTAAGAGAAAGAAAAAATCCCACTGGTGCAGTCTTCTGTTGGACATCTACTCAAGGCATGAGGCCTAGTCTTATAAGGGCTTTGCATACCCATTTTATGGAGAAAATTCTCATTTTTCCTTTGCCAACAGCTATGGCTTGTTTAAGTTGGAGATAGTTTCTGAGTTATGGGCAGGGACTTGTGTCCATTTCTCTCAGCACTGAGACCTCGTGTGGCTTAGACCTGCACAGGCTCTGCATGCTACCACAGTTTCTGTGGGTTCCTATGTTCATTGGACCTGCTGTGCTTAAAAGGCCTTATTTCCTTGGTGTTTTCCATCCCTGTTGGATCCTAAAGCCTTTCTGCCTATTTTTACATAAGGATTCCCTGAGCCATGAGCACTGAGCTAAGAGATTTGATTACATCATATTCTTAAGAATCTTTGTCGGTAGTAAAACTAACTTCTCTGTTCTGTTTCCTTGTTTATTTTTGCCAAAATCAGAAAAAGTATAGATGTTTCATTCTTCTGAACTGAGACTATACCATTTATTGCTAGGCATTTAACATTAATTTTAAAAGATTTATCATTTGGTGTGTATGTTTCATCTCCGTGCATTTATGTGAACCACACTTATGCCTGGAGCCCGGGGAAGCCAGAAGAGGGTGTTGGATGCCCTTGAACTGGAGTTTAAAATGATTGTTATGTGGCCCTGAATGTTCTGGGAATCAAATCTAGCCCTCTTGAAAGGCAACCACTGCCCTTAAACACTGAACCATCTCTCCAACCTGTTAGTCATTATTTAAATATGTACTTAAATTAATATATTTAATGTTTAAAAGAGATTACCAGTCTCTTTTCTTTCTGATTTCTAAAGTTTTGTCAAGAGCAAATATTATATTCATTTTTTAGGTGATTTTTCTGTAGCTATGTAATACTTATTTTTTTACCAATTTAATGTTAGTAGGGGAAATTATATTGATACACTGAACTATTCTTTTTATAACTTGTATTAAAAATACAAGCAGAAGGTGAGAGCTACCCTTATTCTTCTGTCTAAAGAAATGACTTCTCTAGGATGGAAATTTATTGTTCTTTAAACTTCTAAATTAAGTTAGTCATATTTTGTGTATATAATTCTTTAAAGTGATTTATTTTATTTCTAAATTAATATAGGATGGAGCCTTTAACAATATGCAAATATTTTAAATTTATTATTCCTTCATCTTTTGCCCCCATATTTACTGTATGTCTTGATAAAATTGTCATTTTACTTATAAGCATATTTTATTTAAAATATACTTCCAACCTTAAGTTGGTGACATGTGACTGTAACAGCAACTACTCCAGAGATGAAGGTGAAAAGTAAGTTGGAGGCCACTCATATCTACATAGTAAGTTGGAGGGCAGGCCAGGGTATCATTGGGAGACTTTATCACAAAACGTTTGCTTACACACACATACAATTTCAGAAGTAGTATGTATGAGGCACACACACAAACGCACACACACACACACAATATATATATATATATATATATATATATATATATATATATATATATATAGTTCATCACAATGAACATGAAGTTATTTTATAATTTAAAAAAAAACCAAAAGCATTAACCATACTAGCTGTAACCCCTTTGTTCATTTGTTTGATTTGTTCATATCTTTTTCTTTCAGAGACAAAGTTATGTATTAATCCAAAGGAGATTTATGTTAATATTTCCGTCCACATAGGATGGAGATCAGTAATCTTGTTTGCCAAAGAAAATACTGAAATAGCACAAACCTATGAATAGGTTGCTTTGCCTTATACAGGGAGTTTAAAGATGTGAGTTAAGCATTTTGACAGAAAAAAAAAACTATTGCAAGGGTTTTAGCTCATAGCAGTAAAATCAGAAGGTTTGTAAAGCAGAAAGAATAAGAGAGTGGCTAAAAAAAGATATGGTGATGGGGAGGGAATGCAGAAAGAGATAACACCATGCTAGGTTTAAAATGGAATTGTGGACTAACAGCTCTGGAACTTAAAAAGGTAAGAAATAAGTTCTTGCTTAAAGTCTGTAGAGAAAATGAACCCTTGACATGATTTCAGTTTTAGGACTTCTGACATTCATAATTATAAAACAATATGGTTTTTGTTATTTAATAATAACAGCCAATGAATTCCTCCTAAAGCTTATAGCTGTTTGAAAACAGTGATTCAATGACAAATAATCACACATGAAAGTGTTGGCAAATATGTATCTCTATGCCCCTTGGCTCACATTAATTATGATAGTGCGTTATCTAGATAGACATGAAATTCAACATCTGTCACCTCGCTCTCCTTCATATCCCTTCCAAAATGATGGCCCATGGATGCCATGTGTGAAAACAGTAGATGTCTGTTCACATTAATTTAGTCACTATATCACTCACTTAACCCATTCAGCTTTAACGGTTCTAATTCAGTCTCATAACTAGGGAAAGAGGAGGCTGGGTATGCAGAGATTCACTCCAGAATTTTTCTTTAAAGTGCTGCTTAGCCAGGGTAGGGAAGACAGAGGGGAGTGTAGGCTCCTTGGTTGACAAGCTCATATATACCCAGTTTTTCCAATTGTAAAAACTTCTTTTTAAACTGAGGGAAAATTATATTTTTTCCATTTAATATTTGTTTCAAAGTCACCACCCCCTTCCCTTCATAAGGCCTACTATAATCTGACAAATGGGTTTAATTTTTAGAAAATGAAGCATTTGGAAGGTAACCTTTATTTCTTTCTTCCCTCAGGCAAAGAAGCAGAATTTACTACTTTTTTGGTGAAAAAAATATAGGAAATAAATATGGACTATAAATTATTTGTCATGTCTACTGGCCCAATGGGAATTATTCATTGATGTTGAAGGAGTAATCAGAAGGATTTCCAGATTTTGTTTCTTTGTTAATGTAGAAAATAACAAAACTTAGAGAAAACACCAAATCTATTTTGCCTTGAGAAAGTCACTTATCTTCTTGGATCTCATTTTTCCACACCAAGCTGAGGTAACAGTTGCTGGACAGGGCTAGCTACTAAAACATGTAGAACTGCTGAACATATGTTAACATGATTATTTAATAATGATGTCAACTGTCCATAAAATGGAAAAAATAGCTTGATTTTCACTATTTCAAATATGTACAAACAGGATCAAAGCCCATATTGCTGCTCGAAATTATTTACAAATTAATTAAACTTTTGATGTCCTTACTATGAGATCATTGAGGAAGTACACTGAAGGTATCTTGTAATCCAGGAGAATAACTACAATTTCCATAAGATAATCTTTGTTCTGTTAGCTAAATGGCAACATTCCCAACCTATGACCATGCCTGTCTTTATCTTCAGTGTCCCAGGTACAATGCAAGATTCTAGAGGATGTATAGTTTATTGCAATAAAATAACACTCATTATATATACAACATAATATGTTATATAATTTTATTTTAATTTTATAAAAGAATGGAGTTTAATTATACCATTTTAATTCATATGTTTAATATGCCTTATCTTAACATATAGTGTCTGTGTGTGTGTGTGTGTGTATGTGTGTGTGTGTGTGTGTAGAACACTGGGGTTTGCAAAATCTTCATAACCTACTTTTTCTTATAACTTTTATATATGGATTAGTATGTAGAATATATCATCATAGTGGAGTGCATACACTCATGAGTGGCCATGTGAGCATCAGAGGAGGACTTTGGTAACTCCATCTATTACTTTCCATCTTATACCCTTGAGACAGTATCTTTCACTGAACTGGAACTTCACTCTTTCTGCTAGATTCACTGGCCAGAGAGCTCACAGTCCTACCTGCCTCTGTCCTCTACTGCCAGCCAGTCTTCTTGTGAGCCACAGGAATGCATGTGCAAGACTTTTTATCTGGATGCTTGGACTGAAATCCATGTCCACATGCTTGGAGAACAAGTTGTCTGGCTCAGGAAGGTATCTGCTCAGCCCTCTTAACAAAGTGTTAAATATTGAGGATACTAAGAACAAAAGACATTAAGGTATTCTATCATCACAACTCTTGCATTTCATTGTAGGGTAAGAAAGGCAGCAAATTTTTAAAAAATAATAAAATACAGTACCATAGGATGACTCTGTGTCTCCCAAAAATCATGTGTTGAAATAATAACCTAGGGGAGGGGAATAGGGTGAAAGCAGGAGGGAGGGAGGAATGGGAGGATATAAGGGATAACAATTGAGTTGTAATCTGAATAAATTAATAAAATTAAAATTAAAAATTAAAAAAGAAATAATAGCCTATTGGTAACAATATTAGAATATAAACCTTTTAATGGGATCAGACTATAAAGACTCTGCCCTCATGGGGTTAGTATTCATTAAAGAAGAAAAAGATTGTTAGATCCTCTCTTCTACCACATGCGCACACAAGAAAACTACATATGTGAGCCTAGAAACAGACATTCACCATACAGGAAATATTCTGGCATCTTGATCTTTGGGCTGCCTAATTCTGAAACATGGAAGAACAGAAATTCATTATATACAAGGTCCCTCTTATACAATATTCTGTAAAAGTAGCCCGAGTACACTGAAAAATAAATGAATTAAAGAAAATAAAATAGTTACATAAAGCAGTTGAATTTTGAAAGAGATGTCTTATAAAGGGGCTATGTACAACCCTTCTGAAAAAATGACACTTGACCTAAAACACTTCAAAAGTAGATTATGAAAATTATATAGACTTCAGTATAGAAGAAGAAAGAAGGGAGAAGAAGAAAAGAAGAAGAAGAAGAAGAAGAAGAAGAAGAAGAAGAAGAAGAAGAAGAAGAAGAAGAAGAAGAAGAAGAAGAAGAAGAAGAAGAAGAAGAAGAAGAAGAAAATACTGTACTTTTCAGACCATAAGATGCACTTTTCCCCTGCTTATGGTCTGATTCCTGTTTTTACTGTTTTTCTAGTTTTACTGCTCTACATACTGTGTGCATCTTATGGTCTGAAAAATATGGTAGATATGATCTCAGAATGCATCAAATTTAGATTTTTTTTCTTATGCCAAATCTGCTTTGTTCTCCATTTATAATGGTTGCTAAACATATTGTCCCCTGAATTCCCTCTAATTTAATGTCAGCTCAGACATTATTTAAAGATCGTAAGAGCCATTGGGTTGGAACACTTGAAGAAGGGGTTAGCATGACCTGATCTACGTCTTTATGAGATCCATGACAGCTGGCTGGAGAATGAATTAGAAGGGGGGACAAGATAGGAAATAATGAAAATAACCATTATATTTCACTCCATGGAATCAGAGATCAATTGAGTGATCTGTAAATATTTTGGGTAGAACCAATAGTTCTTGGCAATGAATTGGATATAAGTAATGAGAGGCAGCTGATTCGGCGAATCACTAGATTTTTAACAGAACAACTTGAATCATGTGGTACAGGAAGTAGTCTGTTACATTATGCACCACAATATGTTTTTCTCTTTTGATTTACCGTTAATTATAGCAGATGGAATTTTTCCTATAATGTCTTAATTGTTTCATTAAAATACTAGTAGTTTAGGCTGGTTCTAGACAGCTCATTAGTCAAGTGTGTCTATTCAAAACAAACATTTCTATACCTCATTGCAGAACATCACGGAAAGGGATACTAATTGCTTGGTAACATTATCCAATGTTAAGAAATAGTTTATTTTGTAAAATGTTTTATATGTAACTTACTTAGTAAAATGTTGGATTTTTGTAATACACACACTGCTCACCTCTCCATCACTACACTCCTCAACAGGAAATATAGTTTGCAAAGCAAACACTTTAATGCCTTTAAGCTCATTCTCGGGAAAGTAATAAGATAGTATGCCTTCCCTACAAAACTCAAAAACAGTCTAGAGAAATAGAATTCACAAGTACATAAATATATATGTTTACAATAAAGTAATTTCTTTGATTACTTGAAAGAATTCCCCATTTAGATGCGGCATATTTTATATGTCTATTCATGTGCTTCCCTTCTGAACATCTTTCAAAACAACAATGATAGCTTTGAAGGAAAATAAGGTTGAAACAAAGAAATAAGAATTGCTAACAGATGTCAATAGAAGGTAAGGGATTGAAACAATGAGTAAGTTGTAATATACCCAACTGATGAAAAGAGATAAAGTGCTTATCACAGTAAGGCAGACAGGTACCATCATCAGATCATGAGGGTGCCATTTGGACAGCTAAGAATCACCCTCAGGAAACAAAGAATTAGCTGAGTAGTGGTCTAAATGCCAAAAGTATGTTTCAGAACTAGCCCAACAATCTACATCCTTATCCCACAGACACTTACCTCAAATTGCTAGACAATGACATCTACAAAGATATGGAAGGATTCATTCAGCAAAAAGTTAACCCAAGTTAGAAAACAGGGCAAATGGATGTCAGGAGCCATAGGATCTTGCCTGACCTGCCCCAGTGGCTGAGAGGCCCTGCTGGCTGAAAGCCACAGCTGTCTGCATACTTGAGATAATTATTCTGCCTGGCTACCACAAAGATCCAGCCTGACCTTGTGAAAGAGAACATTCGGTGTATCGAGACTTCTGTATAGTCGCCCCACTCCACACCTGCTGTCCTTGGGCCTGGCCCAGAAGATTTTGTAACTTTCCACTGCATTCCTTCCTACCCCCCGCCCTTTCAGAAGCTTACTATAAATTTGGATACCCCCTTACAATAAACGGCCCTCGATAAGCAAAGTTTTCCTGGGCTCGTGCCTTTCTTTCGTCCATTCTTTATTCACAAGTCGCGACCCTCCTCGCCACTCCACGAATAACTGAACCCGCGGGTCGGGAACAAATGGATATAAGACCACACCAAGAAAAATAATGTTGAAATTGACTTACTGAACGATGAGTTCATAGAATTGTCTCTCAGCTTGACTTTTATTGTTTCAGCAGCAGATACCCAGTAAAAGTGTGAATTAATCTCAGGGGAAAAAATGGACAAAAAATAAATAAGACACCTATGAGCCCCAAAAAGAAATTCCCAACTCTTTCTATGTGTACTTTTTAAAAATCATACTTTCCTACATCATAGTTTCCAGCTAGTTTCTTTGTCCATACTTCTACATTTGAATGACTTCTATAAACAGAGATTTGGGGAAGCTCAATAATGCAAGAAAAAAAAGCACTAGTAAGAAGATGGCAGAAATAAGTATGCTGGGAGGCAGTAGACTACAGGTATGTGCCTGGCTGCCCACTTCCACATGATCTCTTGTGCACACTGCGCTCTTGTTCCAAATGGCATGATTTTTTCCTCCATGTTGGAAGCACACTGATGCCCTGGGTCTCTATTTTAAAACCAAATGTTTCATTTCTTTTTGTGATCTGTTTCCTATATGTCATATGTTCTTTTCTTCATTCCACATTAATTCACTAGCTCTTTGCTTGTTTTGTGGAACCTACTAAAAAGGAGGGCTAGTGAATTGAGGTAGAATGAAGAAAAAATGTAGTCTAGGAAGCAACCAGGCACCCATCTCAAAGTTTGTGTGAATGCACAGACTGGAACAGTGCTGCCCGAAACATCATGTGCATAGAATGAAGCTATAAAGGCTGCCTCAGAGGCTTTCTGATTTTAAAAAACGCAACAGAGTCATTGCAAAAAGCAAAATGTTATTCCTCTAGAAAGCAAGACTTGGATGTAGGCCATGAGAAAATGCTGCTGTTTGTTTTAAATAAGAAGATATTAGTATTACTGAGATAAAGATTAAAAATACATTCTGAAAATGTGAGAGACAGACATTAAATTCCATTGTTCTTGTTCTGATTGCAGCTTGTAAAGGCATTATTTAATCTATTGATACTGTTTTAATGCTATGATCTGCAACATGATTAAAATTTGATCAGTAGTGATTCGTGATGAGGAAGTTATTTTTCCCAAACCCTAAGAGCATCTTTTTTGTCTTTGTCGATTTCTTTTAGAAAATAAAATCAAAAATAAATAGGGCTGATTACAGTCTGTTAAGAACAGATGGATAATGTTCCCATCAGGAAGTGGACCAAATGGACATATTTTTTCTCTTCCCTTTTTATGCTCATCATCTGCATTGGATGTAAGAACAGGCATATATACATATTCATAATGTAGATATTGACAACATTCCTAGACTACAGGTTCAAATTAAAAGGACAGTTTTATTTTCCTTCCAGGGACAATATACAAATGACAAAGCAATCTTCACATTTCTTAATGAGATCCCAAGATAGTCGTGACGGTCTCGAAGGTAAAACAATTGAATAGCTGAATTTAAACTAAAGGTTCTTTCCTTTTCACTTTTTTAGAACTTTCTTGTGTTCAAAGAAAGAGTGTGGCATGTAGAATACTGGACAACTGAGAAATAATGCATTTTCCCATTTTGGAGAACATCAAGATGTATTATCAGGAGTTCAGCATTGATTAATGATACCACAATGAGTACCAAAGGAAGCAAAGAGATTTGTCACTTATTACAAAGTATAGCCACATTTGTTTTGGTTTCGTGCTGTGGGTCCACAAAAAGAGAGTCATTACTTGCTGAATGAAATATTGCATGCCAGATATTAATAATAGGGCATCTGGTGTTCCTCAGCTCCCTGGATTATCATCAATGCATGCAATTTCAGAAGAGTATTGAGTGAACTGTTTAGGAGTTTAGAATACTTGAAGTCGTAGCATT
This sequence comes from Acomys russatus, assembly GCF_903995435.1. NCBI lineage: Eukaryota > Metazoa > Chordata > Mammalia > Rodentia > Muridae > Acomys > Acomys russatus. The sequence goes on along the minus strand of NC_067148.1, from coordinate 48,327,316 downwards.
GCCCAGGGCAAGACATTGTCCCCTCAGGCCACAGCTTCATTGTATAACTGGAAATGTCCCTCAGGCCTAACTTGAATTCCTCTCTGTCCCAGATTTATTTTGCTCCCTGCTTTTGGTGGGTCAAGGGGTTAGTTTGTTATGAATATATATATTCATCACTGTCTTCCATATGACCAATAGTGGGTGCATAGAATCATATACTTAAATTTCTTCAATTGATTTGACCTAGAAGAATGTTTTGCTCTCTATTCAAGGATGTAAATTTGAACAATGACAACTAATAGCACATCATGAACACTAGTCCTGGAGAAGTTCATGCTTACTTTATGAGAACTTAATAAAGAGAATTGAAAATGTAGAGGATGTAACTGCTTCCAACCCACGCACTCTCAGCTCAGCTTTAACTTAAACTTTCTAAGGTGTTACATTGTTTCTAGTCTCTGTTTATGTAACTTTATAGATATATGCTATATTACCTGTTTTATTTCTATCATTTTAAATCTTTCATAAACACACAGAGAAACACTAGTATGATTTCTAGAAATTTCATATCAAAGTGACTATTTTACTGCCCTACTAAATAAAATCCCAAAATCCCTAACAATTTGAGAATATGACTTACATAAGAAGTAGAAAAGAAAATTATATGGAGAAGTAGATTTTGTTGTTTGGCTGGTAATTTTTGGCGATTTTTTTTTTCTTGGCTGAAATGTTGAACCAAATATCTAAATCTAAGTGGGAGAAAATTATCAGCCCCAAAGAAAACAAGACTTAAATCTTTAACTACTCATGGTAAAAATAAATTCACATAAAATGTATTTAGGAAATAACCAACAAAAAAATAAAATCCTCACTCATCAGTTCAAACTCACAGCATTCTCAAAGGTGTGTCATGACATTGAATATTTGTCACTGCAGGTACTGAGGCAGAAGGAATTTTTATGATCTTAGTCTTTTTATTATAGCTTCCTCACTAAGAAAGCCAGAGCACTTACATTCAGAGTGTATGACAGAACTTGTGACATTGACTTTCAACATGAATGTCTACGACCGTACTGCCCTCATATCCATTTAGTCCAAGAGAACTGCTTATCCTGAGAGAAATCTGCTCTTGCCACCTTCCCTACCCAGATGTTCACATGGGTAGAGCATTGGACCTTCTTTATCCCAGACTGTCTGAACACACATAGCAGTGGAATGTGGCTTAGTACACTGCCCTCTTTCCATGGAGTACGTCCGTGGAGGAGGAAACACACACACACACACACACACACACACACGAACACACACATACTTTTATCTATTTTTATAAAGTTACTCTTATTTTTTCTCATTCAACTCTGAGTAGAATGTGGAAAGAAACTGGTCAAGACTGGACACTTTCCAGCACAAATTATCCATCTCTCTTGGATGTGGGTTTTGGGGAAGCAGATGTAAGGACATGTAGCATACTAGCTTATGTCTCTCCACAGAAAATTATGGCACTGAAGTCAAAGAGAAGGAGAACCTAGTAGGTGGGATATGAAGAATACAGCACACTTCAGATGGAAGTAAATCATTCCAAATGAGAGCTCACAAAGATCATGGTGAGGAAAGTGTTAATATTCAACCAAGTCAAACCTGATCTATTGGTTTCTGTTAAAAATTTCCCATCTCTAGCACTTTGCTACCTTAAAAAAATTCCCATAAATTTGTGGGTTCTAAAACAGAAATTTGGTACATTTAAAATTAATGAGATGCATAGAGAGAGAGAGTCAATAAATTCAAAAGTATTCAGAGACAAGGTAGATTATCTTAAGGTAGAATGAGAAGGGACTTCACTGATGTCCAAGGGAGTCCGTATTCTCTGAAGACTCTGGTTTCTCAGTTAAATTCCCAATGACAAACAAACTTGATCTCTTTTTTGTGCCATTCTATGTGTGTTTGTTAAGTATCTAGTATTTAGAAGCATTTGGACATGTCCATGCAATAGGCTTATACTCTAGCCCGTCAAAGAGTTTAGATCCTAAGAGCCACAATATTTCATGAAACTCAGGGACTGTTCACACAGTGCAAAGGGAAGGGAATTCTATAACATTAAGGGAGTTCCATAGGTGAGTATTTGAACTAGGATATTTCAGAATGTCTAGAGCATAGTGCAAACTAATCAGGCTGGTGGGAGGCTAACAGAATCCCAAGCAGTTTGATTCAAGTCATAAATTCTATAATGTGACTAGCAAATAGACAGAAGTCAAATGAGCTATATTTGCAGAAGTGTGGGGGAGAAATGGGAGAAACTCTTCCCTTAAGAACCATATAGATTAATGAAATTCACCTGACCAAGGAGAGACCCAGCACCTACTATGAGGAATGTAGGTTCTAAGTTAAAATGAGCAACGGAAGAGAGCTACTTGAAGAAAGTATTACAGTAGACAAGTATTATGTTTTCAGACCAAGAATTTGTTAGATAACTTGCAAGTTGGGAAGTCAGAAAATATACACATTTGTAGATGTAGGCAATCTGCCTCTGAGGAGTAATCATTATGGTTGTACATAGAACCTTTGCCTCCTTGTGGATCAACATTTATTTGAAGATAAATTTCCAAACAAATACAACAAGGCCAGTCTGATGGAGGCATGTCTTCATTGAGTGTCTATCTCTTGCAGTATATTAAATTGACCATCAGAATTAGGTGAATTTTGAATGATTTTAAGAGTAGGAACAAAGTACTTGCTTACTATTTCCAAGCAAAAGTATTCTAATTAACTATTACAAACTCTTCCTCTTTTCAAATTAGTTGATGCTTTTGACTACAAGCTGAAGTTAAACTTAACATTTGAAAGCATGGATCAACTTAAGGTCCTTCAAAGCACAAACTTGGTTTTCCTTTTGGTACCTATGCCAAGCTCAGTCCTATACTGCCAACTGTATATAATTTCTGGCACACACCAATGTGGCAGGATTGTTATATCTGAAAGTTAATGACATTGGTTTTTACCATTAATGGAAGAAAAACCTGGAATGTAAGCAGAGCTAGATTGATTATTTTGCATTTTCCAGATGCATGAAAATTTTAGCAGCAGCTTCGTGGTAGCTTACAAAACTAATGTTTCCCAATCATAGTGAATCATAGAAGATTTTAAAATTTACATAACTATAATTACTATTTTAATAAGATGAGAAGATTAGTTTCTATGTAGCAGAAGATCTGGTCGATTAACAGTCAGAGAAGTAAGCAAAACTGTGGTTGCTGCCTTCAATGGCCAGTTGTGAATCTCAGAGCTATTCCTAGTTAAGCATTACAGGGACATCTTAAAGCAATGGTTTTTTGTTTTGGTTTGGTTTGGTTTGTGACCCTCATAGAAGAGGACAGTGTCATCAAGAAGATATAAGATGAAAATTACCTACTTATAGGGAAAGTTTGCTGCTAAGAAAAACACCATTTTGGTGATGTGAATAAGGAAGAAAGGATATTGACAGCAGGGTGAATATGTGGGATTTGACGAGTCATTTTTGTTACATATTTGAAATGCCAATTTCAGTAGACTCAGAGTGCTAAAGCTACCTCAACAATGGTTAAATATCATAGTACATGATTATGAAGTGACAACTCTTTTCGATTGTAAACCCAACACTTTGTAAACAATGAAAGGGGCAGGAGAACGTAATACATTCTATAAATTACAGGGGTAAAGTCTAGAGATAGAAATGACAGTGCTCTCCATCATGACAACTATGAATGAACTGAGAGTTTGGGGCCGAAATGAATTGTAGCTACCCACAGAGAGAAGAAAAGGTCATCTTCACTGCACACAGGAAGGGACTAGGAAGATACTTAACAATGAAGGTTGGTTTTCTGATTAAAAAAGAAAAATAGCAATTTTGTGACAAACTTGATGGTCTATATCATTTTTAAGAAGAAAAGGTAAGATTATAGAGAGGTTAAAGATTAAGGATGGGGTTAAAGATTTGAAGGAATTTAAATGTAAAAAAAAAAACAACAACAACAACAACAAATAAAAACTTATACCTAAAAAGTTAATATACAGACAAGAGGATTTTGCAATGAATTAAAGTGCATACAAGCCACAACTCCAGTTCAAAGGGACAAAGCCATCACGTTGTTGGGAGTGCATGTAGGTAGATGAGGAAAATCCTGAACAAGCAAGAATTTAAGCACAGTAAGAGGGAGTAAGAATGGAAGTAAGAAAGGACCTGGGATATTAGAGATCTCAATGAGAGCAGAATCTGCAGTGAGCATGGGAACCACACAGGGGAAAACAACATGACAATACCAAAGTTGTGGCCGCCTGCCTTCAACATAATCCTCCCAGAGCTTTATAAACATTAAAACTGAATGAAAGAATAAGAAATTGTACTGCAAGATAAACAGAAGTTAACCATCTTTTGATATCTCATTGTTATGGTAGGAAGGCCTAAACTCACGACGAAGAGAAAAATAACTGATATTACCATTAAAACAACAGCAAGTGATTAATAGCCATCATCAAAGTTAACTATGTCTCAAAGGCATGATTAATCAGTTCATTTTCCCTCTTTACCTAACCTACTTTATGATATAAATCAGGACCAGTAGAAAGTATTATTATTCTCAGAACCCCAGAACACCATTGGATGAGTATAGAGTATGTTATCAAAGGTGGGTTTATTGGGGAAATATTTTTATTCATACTAAATGCTTGGGCATCATTATCAAGGAATCTTAGCAGACATTGGCAACAGAATTCTTTTTATATAAATCATCAAAAGATGTATTAACACTGGTCCAAAGAAGAAACAAATCAGGAAGTCATCAGCAAAAGAGTAACCTCAGCAAAGGGATGGTGTGGGACAGCTGGAGGAATGCATTGTGATTGTGCACAGGAAAAAAATCACACTTTGTATAGTAGTCTATACTATGTTCAGGAGTTTATAAAGGATCTTTGACATATCTCCCATGAAAAATTAGGTAGAGGCCACCACAAGTATGAAAGGCAGAGCTACAAGTCGAATAGCACATCAACCATGGAAACCTACTTGATAAGAAAAACAACATGTAGAGTGATACAATGTGAGAAAGAGAGACAAACAGAGATAGAGAAATAGACAGAGAAGGGTATCAATATATATCCACATATCAGTATGCTGTTGTATTTAATTGTTTATTGTTTCGTTTAGTTTCTGGTTATTTATTTTATACTTACTATTTGAGCCTGAGTCTTTCTCTTTAAGACAGACTATACTCTCATTTGTAGCATCCTCCATCCTTAGCCTTCCATGTTCTGGGATTGTACATGTAAAACTCTATGCCCAGGTGTTTCGATTTTATAAAACTTGTAATAGATTAAATAGTGAAAAAGATTCCTTTATGCCAATACTTTTTAAAGGCATAATATTTTGTTTCATTTGACTAAATTTAGCAAAGGCACTGGTAGTTTCAGAGATGGTTAGATTCAGAGGCTCAAACCAAATTTTCAGTATCTCATCCTTCCCATCATGTGTCACAGTCCTAGTTGTAATAACTGCATTTTAACCATGACATTTCAACATTTCAGGCATTAGCATTTCCAGCATTTCCTCCAAGAGAAAGCAGTCCTCTGAATTAAGTAAGAAGATCTTCACAACATTTCCTACCAAAGTTCCATCTGTAGTTAACTTCCGCATCTGTTTTCCTCTTGTGCCAGTCTCTGCGCTGCACCCAGAGGTAAAGTATCTCTCTGAGCTTTCCCCCACCTCCTAGGCTGGAGGTGGGATAATGTCATCAGAACCATATGGACTAAGAAAAGAGTCATTACAATGGAGAAATGCACAGGCTGTCATCAGGTTCTAGATTTGTCTTCTGCCAAATTAGAGCAGAAGGAAATAGAATCTGGGGGAAATGAAACATTTTTGTAATAATAAACATGGGTCCAAAAATAAAAAAGCATATAGTTGGGATGATATTAACACCTATGATACATGTAGTTACATGTAGTATATAGTAAAGGTATAATCTATGTTATTTCTTTCTAAATGTACAGTCCATGCAATATGATATTTTATGGTACAATTTTATATAAATAACAAAAATCCTTTTTGTCTGAGAATTTTGTGGATGCAAATAGTGAATTTTGAACAAATCTAATACACTTTTTCTTCATTCCAATTCCTCTTCTACCTTCCCACGCAATACTTTCCCTCACAACTTCATTGATCCCCCACTTTTTTTTTTTTTTTTTTACTAAAACAGACTAAGTGAGTGTAGTCCTCTAAGTATGTGCATGATAGTAGAACCATCTGCAGGAGCATGAGGAGCCTCTCAGGGGCCACATACCTGAAGAATGTGACTCTTCCTCTCCCAGCAGCCATCAATTGTCAATAGCTCTGCAGCAGTTCAGGGTAGGACTTACCTTCTGTATCCCTGATGGGATTTTGCAAGTAAAATCTTGTGAACATCTTGTGCATGTCATCACAGCTATTGCAAGTCTATGTGTAAAGCATTGTCATAACCAGCAAATGAAGATTCATGTCTCATTTTCTGATATGATCCATGAGTCTTGCAAGCATGTAATATAGCTGTTCCATTTATAGCTGTGTAGGCTTAGATTTTTTTTAAGCCTACTTTATTTGGGGTTCCTTAATGCCTCTACCTCCCTTCCAACACACCGACTCTACATAGGAGAGAAAGAAGGTTAATAGGGACAGGGGTTTATACATTTTTTAGACTCAGTCCCTTGGAGCAATTTCACCTTTTGACTTCAGCATTCTAGCAGTTCAGCTAAACAGCAAACACCAGTAGCAACAGTTGAAAGACCCGGCAGCAGTCTTCTCAAAGTGTTCTCTGGAGTGTTTCTCTCTAGGAGCTTCTTGAAGTGAGCCCTGCCCTCATCTCTCTGGGCTCCTATTTATACCCTCTCTGAGTCCGCACAAGGATGTTTTCCAGCTAGCAAAGACCATGCCCTACCCCCACACAAGAAACAGTTTCCAGCTGACAAAGATCACACAACCTTTTACAAGGTTGTTAGCTTGTGGATGACTAAAGGCAGTTTCACATACCACACTTGGGATCAAAACGAAAAACATATTAATATAACAGGGTCCTAAAGCAATATGTAATATTGTTATTCGGACAAGTGGACACAGTAATAAGCTGTCCCCTAACATCTTATTTTTATACTCATAGAGAATTGCATCTGCCAACTCTCATGAAAAGAAATTTTGGTAGTAGTTTTTAACTATTATGGAGACCTACAACTACTAATCAAGGTTCAAAGAACAAGAGATTGTAGAGTGCTCAGCTCTGTAGAAGTGTTGGCTATGCTATGTACATGTGTTTTGAGTTATCCCTTGCACTGAGGTATTTTTTTTTAATGTGTGTTTCTTAGCAAGTGACACTCCTGCAAGTTTTCCCTGTAAGCACACCATCTTATCAACCTCAAAGTGCTAAGCACAGTTTAATATCTTCTTTATGACTTTCCACACAATAAGAAATTCTTCAGTGAGCAAAACATACTGGTGTGTGTGTGCATACCCTGCCACTGTGAAATACAGACTAAGCCCTTAGTACCACACATTAAATAAAATCTCATTTCAAAAACAATGTGCTCTTAACAATTTATATGTACTTTAGACAATTTTTATGCCAGATGCTAAAATCCTCTTGAATTATTGGAAACTGTCAGGTCAGCATGCTTGTCTACATTAGATGAATCAACATGATTTTATAGCCTTGACAAGGGAGTCTTAAACCAACTTGGATTACATCTTTTCCTTTCTGGGGCCAGTAGGAGTGTCAGGGAAGGAAAGGGTTTACTTAGCTTATACTTCCTGGTAATAATATATCATTGAGGGAAAGCAAGGCAGGAACCTAAATACAGGAACCATGAAAGAATGCTGCTCACTGACTCTCTCACCAGCTCATGCCTTTGTTCAATTTTTTCTTTCTTTTTATTTTTTAATTCACTTTACATCCCAATCGTAGCCCCCTGCCTTCTTTCCTCCCAGTACCACCTGTCCTCTCTCTTCTCCCATGTCTCCCCAACTACTCCTTAGAAAAGGCAAGCACCCACCACCAACCCATCCCAGTACATCAAGTTGCATCAGGACTGAGTGCATCCTCTTCCACTAAGACTGGGCAAGGTGGCATGGAACAGTCCATGGCAGAGACAGGCCCCACTCTCCTCACTAGGGAACCCACATGAGAACTAAGGTGCTCATCTGCTACATGTGTATAGAGGGTCCAGTCCAGCCATGGTCCATGGTTGGTGCTTCAGTCTCCATATGGCTCCCTGGGCCAAGGTTATTTGAGTCTGTTGTTCTTCTTGTGGAGTTCTTGTCCCCTGCAGTTCCTTCAATCCTCGCCCACTTTTCCCTTGCCTGGCAGGGTGATGCTGCATACATTTAATCCTAGCACTTGGAAGCAGAGGCAAGTGGGTCTCTGTGAGTTCAAGGCCAGCATGTTTGACAAAGTAAGTCCAAGACAGCTAGGACTCTGTTACATAAAGAAATCCTTTCTTGGGAAAAAAAGTGTCCAATTTAGTTTATAAAACCCAAGATCACCATCTTGAGAAATGGTGGCATTATACAATCACCTTTTTCTAAGCAAATATTTAACTGATATATAAAAACTGTACATATTAGTGGAGTACCATATGATGTTTCCTGAATGTATGCATTCTATAGTATTTAAATCTGTTGCAATATAAATCTCTTTAAAAATTTGTCACTTCAAAATCATTTTTAAGTAAGTACATTAATTGGGTGCTACTGTTCAATTGAGTTCTAGAATATTTTGCTCCTATCTACCTATAATTTAGAAACAATTCACCAATCTCACTGGTCCCACTATTTCTGTAACTAGTCACCATCAAACAGTTCTTCGTTTCTATGAAAGAAATAATTTTAGACTCAATATATGAATGACATTTTTCAGTGAGTACAAATTAGATAGATAGATAGATAGATAGACAGATAGATAGATAGATAGTTATAATATAGATAGGTACATACATTCACATATACATATATATACATACATGATAGATATATAATACATAGACACAAACATAGATGATTTATATATAGTTAGATGATAGATAAATTGATTTATATATAGATAATAGATAGATAAAGAGATAGATGACACATGGTAGATAGACGGAAGAGAGTGAGAGAGGCAATATGTGATATTAGGTGGATAGTATATAGCTAATCTATGATAGAGATTCTTTGTATTGATGCAAACTTTGTAGGATTTTATTTTACATTTTGTCAAACACAATAAAGAAAAGTTATCTTAATTTCTAAAACTTGTATATCAAAAATAGATCTAAACAATAAAAAGTAGCAAATTCAAAGGTGAAGAGTACCACTACAGGTAAGAGGCAGTCATTCAAAACCCATGAAACATGAAATTTAAGCCCTTGTTTGCTGCCACTAGAAGAAGGAGAATATAGAATGTAAGCAATGAAAAATCACTGAAAATCTGAGCAAGAAGCAGCTAGAACCCTGTTCTTTTAATCTGAACTCTTTTCTCTCTGCAGTCTAGAAACTCTAACAAGGAGAAAATGAAAATCTGTTGAGTTTGAACACACAAAAACAAAAGCAGGAAGTGAACAACCCAACCCTAACCCCTAGCTCTTGTAGCCCTGAATCTTAAACACCAGCAGCCATATTTCCATATTCATGAACCTTGTCTTGGGAATTTGTACAATGAAATCCTTAAAGATATACATACCAAAAATTTCAGAAGGAACAATCCAGACAAGTCCATCAGAGGAACAAAAACTCATGATTATGTTTAGAGCTTGCAGCTAACATGTTTGTGTCTAGTAGATATTGATAATTGTCTTAGTAAGGACAGTAAAATTATATTTATGAAATCAATTTAAACAAAATACACCACACCAAGTAATAAAAATTTTTAACTAAATATGGAAAGGATGGAGTAGCAGGAGGAGAAAGAAGCTCTATAATTCATACTCAAATAATAGAAGTTCCAGAAAGAAAGAAAAAAGTAACAATATTAACAACAACAACAACAAACCCTAAAGCAATACTTCTATTTTTACAGAAGTGGTTGAATGGGACTCTGAACACCTAGTAAAAAGATCTAAGTCACATTGGAAGCACAGAACACAGGAAATAAAGAAGATTCCTGGATTTATAGAAAAAGTAAAAAAATAATTAAATAATAGGGTAAGTATATAAAGAGCTTCAGACAGCTACAAGTAAATGAGAATCAATTTTAATAGGAAAATACCTTCGAATTTTCTAGGAACATTTCTTTTTAATCCTGAATTCCAAGCCTTTTGAGGGAGTTAAGACTGTTATTCACTGATATTAAAATTTCTCAGATGGCTCTTTCCCTTTTTTTATTTTTAAAGGAAAACAATAAGCATGTCATATATACAAAATCACTAAAATTCAAGTACAAAGAAAGTGATTGCATATCTACATTCACTGCAGCACTATTAGCAATGACTAAGAGATAAAAATAACCTAAATTCTCCACTGAGGGATGATGGACACAGGGATTCACATGTAATGTACACATTCATATACATAAATAGGGACATGCACATATCTATGCACAAACATAAACAATATAATAATGTTTGAGGATGTAAAAAGAAAGAAATTCTACCACTAGCAAAGATATAAATGGACCTGGAGGACACATGATAAATAAAATAAACTAAGTCTATATTATCTAAATTATATGTGGACTCGAATAACTCAAACCTGTATAAACAGAGATTTTAACAGGGGATACCTGGAGTTGGAGGATTAAAAACTTATAAAATATTGGTTAAATATTACAAAGTTGCAGCGGTTATAAAATAACAGTCTATGCTTCTAAAGGCCAGTATGGATGGAGTGGATGTGCTAATGTGTGACAACCACTATATAACATATACATATAATGTAACATATACATACATACAAATAAAAACATACTGTACATATACGGGGAGTTGAAAGAAATAGCTGCCATAGGCCTATAGGGAGCGGCGCTGTTAGGAGATGTGGCCTTGTTGCGTAGGTGTGGCTCTGTTGGAGTAAGTTGTCACTGGCTTTGAGGTATCAGATGCTAAAGCCATGTCCAGTGTGGCGGTCTTTTCCTGTTGCCTATGGAACAGGATATGGAACTATCAGCTTCCTCGCCAGCATCATGTTGGCCACATGCCACCATGTTTTTCACCATGATGATAATGGACTAAACTTCTGACCTGTAAGCCAGCCCTTATTGAAGATTTTCCTTTGTAAGAGTTGCTATGGTCATGGTATCTCTTCACAGCAATAAAACCCTAACTAAAACAACATCTTATATGTAGTACTTGTCTCTTAAATTTCTAAAGGCATTTTGCATGGCTGAGTTCTGAATAGCATTCAGTTCATCATACTTAATATTGGTCTATAATAACATAATTATAGAATTTTAGAGTATGAACTAAGGAACATATATCAAAGAAAAAGGTCTAGGTAATTTGAAATTGAGTGGAACAAGCTATATATGAATGTGACTAGTGAAAAACTGAGGGACAGATTCATATAGAGAAATTTTAATCCAGAAACATGACTATTCTGGTAAGGGGTAACATCCAAAGACCTAGCTCTGTGTGATCCAGTTGAAATGCAGACGTGCACTTTGTACACAGCTTTAATCCCAAACAGTGACATCTAATTGAGGGGAAGACAAAGTGATGAATCAGAAAAACTTGACATAAGGAGTCAGAGATAGGATACACCCACCCTTTATGAGAACAGAGAGGAAAGGCAAGCTACTTAAAAGCAGTGCAGACAAAAAGCAAGGCATTCCTAGAGACCTTCCAGTAGAGTTAGAAAGTACAATAGAGTTCAGTGCCCTTTGGTGCAGTTCATTTAAGTGCAGTGAAGCTCCTGCAGTTCAGTTCATGGACTTCAGAGTCAGTTTTTCCAAGCAGAGCAATTCAGTGAGAAGCTAAGAGGAGCCAGTTTGAATCAGTCATCTTGGAGAGGAGATTTGAGCCAGAACAACTGAACTTAACCAGCCAACCAGAGTTCAGAAAGAACTAGAAAGGGTGAGCTTATTCAGCAGTAAGTCTCCAAGGCTGAAAAGATTCTAGACCTAGGTTAGCAGATGGAGGCTGGAGGCTGAAGCCTTTAAGGTCCAGGCTTGCAGAAGGTTAGACTGTATGGAGGCTAGAAGGTTCCAGGCCTGGGGATGTTTAGATAGAAATGCTCTGGGTTGAGCCCAAGCCATGTATGTGTTCACACAGCTTGGGTATGGTTCTCATATCATCCCCTCATCTGAGTAAATAAGAATATTTACAGATTCAGGTGGAGGAAGAGCAGTTGCCAAATAGCTTAGAATCCAAATAATCAACTTGAATGTCTTACTTCAAACACATACAATCTTCCCTTTGAGGTCATAAAATTCAGAATTAATATTCTTTGCAAGTACAATATTTTACTTCTAGTTTAACTTGGCCAAATAGAAGACATTTTTGTCAAAGTCAAAAATAACAAAATCTATCACTCAATATTTTTGTTGCATTTTTTTAGTACTGGGCTTTTTTTTTTTCCCTAAAGGATCATGGTATATTCATCACTTAGAGCCTGAACAGGTGAGCTCATAATCATGTATGTTGTGCAAGAGTGCAATCATGTGTGGTTCCCAATGACAAGAAGTGTGTCTGATGAGGCATGTAACATGACTAATGTGGGTACAAACCAGTAAAATACAGTCTTGCTCCCTGTCGTCGTCTTGATTCCAGTGATTCTCTCCTATCTTTATGACATCACATCTCCAGTGTTCACCATGGATGGTGCCCATTAGGTAGGCAGACTCTCTAGACTTCTTAACTAACCTTTCCCCCCTGTTTGGTATTTTCTCCACTACCTTGAATACTCTGGTTTCTAACACTAGAATTGCATGTTTGATGAGACTTTCTTTATATACCTGTATCCACCTTATTCTTAGTTTATTGGAGCCACTTAAACTTTCTCAGCATTCTTTTTGTTCTCCCAATGCCTGTTTTGAGCTCTACATCCTTCTAGAGTTTTAAGAATGAGAGTCCTGAGAATGGAAAAAAGTATGTTTCAAATAGAGATGAAATTATGGCAACAGTAGGAAAATAGGAAGATGAAATGAGGAAAAAAAAGCAATATTAAAAGTTAGAGGGTAACTAGAATATTTAATAATGTTCTTTCTCTATGTTTATTTCAAAGGACTTTTATATACACCTAAAATAGCTGCACTTTCCTACTATGTTTTGCATTTATTAAACTTATTAAATAGATGACCAGTAGACTCATTGGAAGTCATGTGATTCATGCCTTCAAGGAAAGTTTTTGACCTTGCAAGAATTAAAACTTTAATATGAGTTTATTTTGTCCTCTAGCAGGAAAAAGGACACATTACCACAACAGACCTCTTGAGTCTCATTTTCAAACTAATGCATTCCAAAATGCATTCAATTTCTAACAAAGAGCAAAGGATAAACAATTAAGCATTACATGTAACAGAACTCTTACCCACCTGCCAACAATTAAACCCAGTAATTAAAAATTGTAGGAGAGTACACATAAGCACATTCACAGCAGCAGTCACACCACGGTCGAAGGGGGAAATCTTTCCTGATAAGTTCCTATCTCATTTCCCAGGTTACTTTACTTGACATTAAGTAGAAACAAGAGTCTGTCAACTCTGTTTCACTTTCTTTCAAAAGAAAGAAATCCTATGCTGTATCCCATGGGAAGACTATTATATACAGATGAATGTATTTTGTTATTTAGTTCAATAAATGTAGTGTTCTGAGCAGATGTTAAAGCTTGAAGCTGTCCAGAGAAAGTGCTAGCTCAGGTGGCAAAAATACAGGCTTCCTGCCTGCTGGGTTTTCTTTGTCTTTGGGAGCACTGCCTTCACAGGTTAGAGGTATTACAGTATTTATAACCACTCAAGTCCTCACCAAGTGGTGGAGCTGACAAATGGGGTGCTAATTAGAACCAGAATTGGGGGTGGTGATGGTGGTTTTATGACATAGGCATCTGGCAAGTAAATGAACTAAGAGCAACACGTTTACAGAAGCACCCACGCGGTCGTGTACCAATTAAAGGGCAAATGTGAAGACCGGTTCAAAAGGATGGACTTTCCTGAAGCACCGGATAGACTGGCATTTCCATGGTTATGGTCTTATGTGGTCTTTCTAATGTACTAGCAATTCATATCACCATGACCCTGGAGAGCTTCCCTAGAGGACACCTGTGAGTATGATCTACTCGTATAGGCAAGTTACTACTTGGCCAGATTGAAACACTATCCTCTGAGAATAATTACTCATAAAAGAAATTTTCACATGAAACAATAATTGAAATGCTGTTCCACAATCTAAAAAACAAGACAACAATAAAATCAAATAATGCAAAATTATTATGTTTTGATCAATAGCAAACTCACTGCACAGTTTTATGGTCTAGAGTTTATAAATCTTGACTTTTGCTTGCTAAACTTTTGCACCTTTCTTCCTCATCTTATTTTGAAACACACTGTGCTCAGGATGAACTCTGACATGCTAATGCCTCTGAGCCTGATGGATGATTCTGATGTGCATATGCTACTGAGACTATTCAGCAGATGGCCAAAGTAGAAAGCCCTCCTCCCTTTCCATGGTGTTCCATCAAAAAAGTATATGCAAGCAAAGTTGTAAAACCTCTGAGCAATAACGTCCACTGACAATGAACAAGGCAAGTTTAGGTACTAACTATGTCTGGCCTAAGTTGGCTGAAACCAAATGCCTTAATGAAATACCCTGACTCTTAGATGTCTATCTTTGCTACTTTCATAGTTAGATGGATGATTTATTACACTCTACAAAACAGAAGTCTCCAAAGTTCACATGAAATAGCCACAACATTAATATAAAAAAGCACAACAAAAAAAGCACAAACAATTCATAACTATGTGAATTCAAATAATTAAAGTATGTAAATTTCCAGAAAGTCACCAAGGACTTGTTCACAGCCTTGAAATGCCAAGGAACTAAATATGTTCACTAGTAGCTGAATTTACAACAGAGAATTAATTCTAATTCTTGTTAAATTCCACTTCTCAATCCAAATGTTTATATATTAATTCACTTTTCTTGTGCAATGCAAACAACTATAGCAATGTATCATAAGACAAATATAGAAGTTTCTCATGCATACTACTGGACATAAACAGAAAGTGTTTTGAGGGTGACAGAGAAGTCAGGTCATCCAAGACCTGACTCAACAGAGAACAAAGTTGAAAAGAAAAAACCAAAGGCAAGTTTTCAGTAAAATAGCAGTGAGCTGGGCAAGATGCCCCATGACTCTACCATGATTAAGTAGTTTACTGTCATTAACCAGCTGACCTTATAGAGGCATAGAGAAATCAATTAAGCCATTTTGTCTGACCCCAAACAAGCAGGGATAAATTCTCTGAAAATCAGTTGCATAAAAATTATTGCTTAATGCATAATGGGTTTAAAACTTCACTCCAAAAGAGAGGTCTCTTTTTCAATATCATGATAGTCATGAGATAAAGGTGGATGGCCTCATGTCAACATCAGAAGATTTATTTTTGACAGATAATATGTCAGTGTTCTGAAAATCCTGAACAATGACTACATCACAAGAAACAGCTGATATTAAACAGTATGCATACAGTTCCCTAATTTCATCAGCACGGTCACATGACATATCACTAATTATAAACCCATATTTCAAATGATGGTACTAAAAACTAAGACTAAGATTGCAATTTATCCAACGTCACAAAACTCATAAATGGTCTGAGGCTAGACTGTAAATCCATTCATGTACAAGAAACTACTTCAGTACTGTACTAAAGAAAGCACAGAAACACTGTCAATGTACATGTTAACTCCAGGGGATGAATGTGCCAGAGATATTAATCTCAACATATCAAATTCAGCAAGGCAAATCAAAAGAGGAATTTTTTTTTATAAATTAAAAATATATTTTCCAAGGAAGACAAAGTTATATCAAGGCTAGTATTATTGTCTAGCATAAAAGTTAAACAAAATGTTGGTGAAAACAGAGGCTATAAATTTGAAATAGTTAATTTACTTTTAGCACTGAATAATAGTCCACTGTCTAGATGAGCTATGATTTATTATTTGTCCTTCACCTACTGAAAAGCACCTTGGTTACTTCCAAGTTTTGTGAAAACAAGTACTATAAATAATGGAGTACACATACATTTTCAATTGACTTGGTTGAATAACAAAACATGTGACTGCTAAATTATCTGGGTAGGTTTAATTTTGTGAGAAATTGCTGAGCAGTTTTCCAAGGCAACTATACCATCAGCCGTAAATGAAAAGCACTATTGCTCTCCATACATACCCACACATGATGGTGTCAGTGACTAAAATGTGGGCCATTTTAGTAAGTTTATACTGGTACATCATTGTTTTATTCTACCTTGCACTCTCTAATGGCATTCAATGAGGGAAATCTATTCATGACAGACACATCCTAGAAACAACACATGTATGAGGGTTCTTATGCTGGCAGTACCAGAGGAGAGTGACCAGCATCTTTGTAATGTCATTAAATGAGTTCTTCTCTCTCCCTTTGTTAGAAAAGAATGAATTATTGTGGTATTCTGGTGGCTGGTTGAAGAGAGATGAGTTGTGTTCTACTTGCTCACATCCTTCTCATTGCATTATGTTTTTAATCATTACTGAAATCTAAGTGATCTTTAAACAGAGGTATCCTGACTATTCACCCCAAATGAGTCCTACTTTGCAACTTGCATCTTTTCCTTACCTTTTCACTAACAATTCTTTAGGAGTTTTCACATAAATATATATTTTAAAAATATTTCTAGCAACAAAAAGTTCTTGTTTTCCATCTTAAACATCAATCATATCCTAATATATATTTTAAAACATATTAATATGTAAGGGGAAATCAAATGTTATTTTGTAGTGTAAGTGTAAGAAGATACTGGGTTGATAATATGTACTTAATATGTATCATTTCATGACAAGGTGACTTCTGAGAAAACTGTTGTGAAACAAAGTTGTCATTATACAATAATCATAGCATGCACTGACACATAGACCAAGAAGGCCAGGAACTCACTAGGAGGTATAATCTCACAAGACTTATCATTGGAAACAGCTATGGTTGCCCACTCAAAAGAAAACAGTACAGGAGGTAGGGACATAAAAGAACTCTGGGCAGAAAGAAATTTGGAAAGTTTGCCTCATAACCTTAGAAATTAGATAAAGTTTGAATTAAAAAGAAAAAAATATTGTTTGGCTTAGAGAGCTTTTCTCCCTTCATTCCACTCCGGCGTCTCCTGCCCTCTGTGGAAGAGTGGCTCTGATGGTCCTTTAGCCTCCGTGTAATGATGCCAGAGTGGCGCCCCTATCTGGAACTGCGCACATTTCCACACAAGTACTTCTAAAGGACCTTTTCACATAAATGCTTTCTTAAGCACTTTAAAATATTTTAATGAATTTTCATAAATTTTGTCTGTCCTTGACTTGGCCTTTTTTTATAAATGTGTTAATTTCTCCTCCCTAAATTAAGTCACCCAATTAAGTGGCTAAAGGTGTGTTTGTAATAAGGTTTCTAGATGAAAAACATTATTATGAATTATCTCTTATTTTCTTCTGTCCTAAACGTCAAGAACAAAGATAGGATAATATTCTTACTAGTTCACAAACATCGTCAGCAACATATTGCCCTAAGTCAAGACAAAGAAAATATAGCCATAGAGATTATTAAAACAGGCTTCCCCCAAATATGTTTGAACACAAAACTGTAGCAATCAAATATACTCTCTCACATTTAGGATATTTATAGAACAATTCTGATTTTCATTCATAGTCCTGACTTTCTCCTGGGATATAAATTACAACTAAAGGATCAGCCAAATCATTGTTAATGAGACAAAATATACTAACAAAAAGATGAAACTAATCCAAAAATAAATACCCACAGAATCAATACCTCCAAGATTAGCAGATATTTTCAACACTTTTTGTTTTGTTTTGTTTTGGTTTTTTGAGACAGGGTTTCTCTGTGTAGCTTTGGCTGTCCTCGACTCCCTTTGTAGATCAGGCTAGCTTTAAACTCACAGCGATCCACTTGCCCCTGCCTCCCTGAGTGCTGGGATTGCAGGCACATGCCACCACTTGAGGCCATTTTTTTCTTTTTCTTAGCATGTTTTCTTTCTTTTTTTTTTTTTTTTAATTTCCCTTGCAAACTTTCTACATGTCACTCAATCTATATCTCTGCCATCCCTCCCCTACCGCAAATGTGTCTTTCCTCCACGACTGCTTCTAAATCCATGGTTTCTTATTTAATTGTCCATAATTATATATTTATACTTATAGATGTACGTATATATACACTATATATCCTACTGATATATATTTTATATGTGTGTGTGTGTGTCTGTGTGTATGTGTTGAGTCCATTTTAGTTGCTCATACGCACATGTGTCAGGGTAACCACGTGGAATTGGATATTCTAGGTGGAAGGTCATAACCTGCAGGATATTATCTCACTCTTTCCGCATCTTTTGACCACCTGTAGATCTTGATTTAGGGCAGTGGTTCTCAACCTTCCTAATGCCATAACCCTTTAGCACAGTTTCTCATGTTTTGGTGTCCCCCACCATAAAATTATTTTCATTGCTACTTCATAACTGGAATTTGCAACTGATATGAATCATAATGTAAATAGTTTTTTGACATAGAGGATTTCCAAGTGGGCCATGACACACAGGTTGAAACCATTGATCTAGAGGTTGGGACCTTGTAAAATTTCCCATCCATGTTGTATTGTCAGTATGCTGGACTTGTTCGTGCAACCATGTTTTTTGTTTTTTGTTTGTTTGTTTGTTTGTTTTGTTGTTGTTGTTGTTGTTTAAGACTTAATGGTTGCATTTTTTCTGATATGCCTAGGGAACACTATCTAACCACTGATATCCCAATTCTCTAACTCTTATATCTTTCCACCCCTTCTTAAGTGATTGTGCCAAAGTCTAAGGTATGGTAAGTATTCTACTGAAAATGTATAAGTTGGAGATGGGCTTGCCACTGTCCCTTATTCTCTGTATTTTGACCACTGTAAGTCTGAAATAGTTTCCCATCTACTGCAAAACATGGTCTCCTTGATGAGGGATGCAAACAAATGATAGTGACCTAAATAGACATCTACCACTGCTCAAAATTACAGTGACTGATGATGTGTGGGGTGCCCACAGCATAAGCTATGCTCTGTCTCTGACTTTCTGGGTAGAGAGGACAACAGGAAAGAAATGTAAGTAATTAGTGACAGATGCAGCTTAAGAGTTCTTTATCATTCTAAAGTATATATTATATGCCATAGGACTAAAAATACTGTATAATCAAATGACAAACAGGAAGAGGAAGAAATTAGGAAAACTACTCCCTTCACGATAGCCACAAACAATATAAAATATCTAGGAGTAACTCTAACCAAGCAAGTGAAGGACTTATTCGAAAAAAACTTCAAACCTCTGAAGAAAGAGATTGAAGATGACATGAGAAGATGGAGGGATTTACCTTGTTCGTGGATTGGGAGGATCAACATAGTAAAAATGGCCATCCTACCAAAAGCAATTTACAGATTCAACGCAATCCCTATCAAAATACCTACAAAATACTTTGAAGATATTGAAAGATCAATTCTCAAATTCATATGGAGAAATAAAAACCCAGAATAGCAAAAACAATCCTATACAACAAAAAATCCTCCAGAGGAATCTCCATACCTGATCTCAAGCTGTACTACAGAGCAACAGTAATTAAAACAGCATGGTACTTGCAAAGCAATAGACTGGTGGATCAATAGAATCGAATCGAAGACCCAGAGATGAATCCACACACATTTGCTCACTTGATTTTTGACAAAGAAGCCAAATCTATTCAATGGAAAAAGGATAGCATCTTCAACAAATGGTGCTGGTCTAACTGGATGTCTACATGTAGAAAAATGCAATTAGACCCTTATTTGTCACAATGCACAAAACTCAAGTCCAAGTGGATTAAAGATCTCAACTCAAAACCAGAGACATTAATTCAGTTAGAGGAAAAAGTGGGGAAGAGCCTGGGACACATAGGCACAGGAAACAACTTCCTGAACAGTACACCAACAGCCCAGGCCTTAATGTCAACAATTAATAAATGGGACCTCATGAGGCTGAGAAGCTTCTGTAAGGCAGGAGACACTGTCAAGAGACCAAAACGACAGCCTACAGAGTGGGAAAAGATCTTCACCAATCCTTCATCTGACAAAGGTTTAATATCCAAAATATATAAAGAACTCAAGAAATTAAACACCACAAAACCAAATGACCCAATTGCAAAATGGGGCTTGGAACTTAACAGAGAATTCTCAACAGAGGAATATCAAATGGCCGAGAAACACTTAAAGAAATGCTCGTCCTTGTTAGTCATCAGAGAAATGCAATCAAAACGACACTGAGATTCCATCTTACACCCATCAGAATGGCTAAGATCAAAAACTCAAATGACACCACATGTTGGCGAGGATGTGGAGAGAGAGGAACACTCCTTCATTGCTGGTGGGAATGCAAACTAGTACAACCACCTTGAAAAGCTATCTGGCGCTTTCTCAGAAAAATGGGAATAGGGCTTCCTCAAGACCCAGCCATCCCACTCCTTTGAATATACCCAGAAAATGCCCTACCATATCACAGGGACATATGCTCAACCATGTTCATAGCTGCTCTATACATAATAGCCAGAACATGGAAACAGCCTAAGTGTCCCTCAGTAGAAGAATGGACTAAGAAACTGTGGTATATTTACACGATGGAATACTACTCAGCTATTAAAAATGAGGAATTCCTGAAATTTGTGGACAAATGGATTGATCTAGAAATCATCATAATGACAAATGGTATATACTCACTTATATCCAAACACTAGTCCAAGGGATACGTACCATGAAAATCTTTACTTACCAAGAAAGTGGGTCAGAGGAGAGGATATCCGATTGAGACTTTAGGCAAGAGTAGCATGGAAGAAAGAGGAAATAGTAGGACCCACAGGGTCCTGGAAACCTACAAGAAGAACTTTATGACAGGGGTCCTCCTCAAACTAAGGCACCAGCCAAGGAGAATATAGGCAGTAAGCTTAGCACCCCTACCAAGACCTAGCCGACGAACATGATATTCTCCACCGTTGAGTGGAGAGTGAGATCTGACTCTCACACAAACTCTGGTGCCCCTTTTCTGACCATGTCCCCCAAATGGGGAGACCTGGTGGCACCCAGAGGAAGGATAGCTAGTTACCAAGAAGAGACTTGATATTCTGAGAGCATATATCGGGGGAGGAGGTCTCCCTCAGTCACAGACATAGGGGAGGGGAGAGGGGGAGAAATGGGAGGGAGGGAAAAATGGGAGGAAACAGGGGAAGGGCTAACAATCGAGATGTAATATGAATAAATTAATAAAAAAATTAAAAAATACTGTATAATGAGATTTTAACTTCTCCATGTTACCATTACCAACAAAACGTATAACTTATTATTTTAAAACATTTACCTAAGAGCCTTAAAACTTTAAAAATCTAAAGCAAAAATAGAAAAAAAGTACATGCACACTTCTGATGGAAGATATAGATAGATAGATAGATAGATAGATAGATAGATAGATAGATAGATATAGATATATTCAGAGAGATAACATATTCCTATATAATTCTGGCAGGAACTGATAGGAGGAAGAACAGAAGTAGGTAGATGCAACAGAAAACAATGAATAGGGATACAGAAGAAACTTATAGTATCATGCATAATATCTCTTCACAGAAATTTTTAAAGCTTACATATTGACAAGATACAGGTTCTAGTCCATCAGTTTTTACTAAGACTTTCCAATGATTCCTTACATTTCCCACACCCAAAACATAGTTTCAGTACTCAGTGACAAAATAACACTCTAACTTTGTGTCATAGTCTGTTCATTGCTTCACCCCAGATCAGAAAAAGCATTCCTAGCACAAGGTTAGCACGTTATGAGAGTAAATAGTCATTAAATAAACAGGTGTATTAGGTTTAGTATGTTGTTTTCATATAATATATAAATTAGTTCAGAGACATTTGGAACAGTTGAGTATTTGGTTTTTCTAAATACCCAACTGTTAATCTTCAAAGATATACTTATTTCCTGAGACATTAAAAATATTTCCCAAAAGAATTTTTAAACAAGGAATCTGGAAAGGAAAGGGGTGGTATTTATGCCAGATTGCAAATGCAAGGAGGAAGAAGTGACAAGGTTAATTCAGAGCCAAAAGACCTCAGAGGCTGGTATGAAAGACAGAAGATCTCAGAAAAGTTCACTGAGAGGAAACTGATAGCATGCATAGGAAAACCAAGGAAGGAGACAGCAGCAAGAGGATGCAAACAGGAAGAAGGAGCCCTGCTGGGAGGCAGCTGCAGAAAACAGCTGTCGACACATCTCCATCACCACAAGAAGGAGGATCCCTGCATACAGAAGAAGCTCAACTACCTGTGGCACTTGCTTGAAGAACATGCACAAGGTGGCCTGAACCAGCCTCTAATTACTTTATGGCAACTCCAGCTCCGCTTTCCCAGTGGATAACATATGTCAAAGTAGCACTTAGTATTGATTGAAACATAAGGAAATCCTTTCATCCCGCAATGTCACGCCTGCCTTTACTTCACCCTCATTTGTCTGAAGGAAAAGGGGCAAAAAAAAAAAAAAGCTTTTTCTTTCAAGAAGAGATAAGATGCGGCTCTGATCCGTTCATCATGAAACTGTTTTTTGCTTGCTTCTCCTTCTGAGGTAAGAAAAATTCTGTTGATACTGCCCTGTCAGACTGTCATTAAATGCAACAGTAGGTGTGACAGAGATAGTCACAGCTAGAAGTGTATAGTATCTAAACTGGCATTTCTCATGACTGGACCGTCCATCTGGAAGACTGCACAAGTCATTAGAAGATGGCTGGGGAAAGAGTTAGCTAACTGCCCAGTTTCGCCCTTGCACATCATATCATATGTTTCTGTGCTCCGTATTATCCCATTTACAGCTCATCCAAGGCTAATGTAGCAGAAAGGAGACATGGGGAAATCAGAGGGAGAAGTCTTGAAAACGGGAAGAAAATTCTTTCTTCTGACAAGGAGAGTTCATAGTTTTTTGAAAAAGAAAAATATAGTGTAGATTTCTAGACACACATTACTACCTCTGGCCATTTAACTCAATCAACTGATGATCGGCCTCATGGAGGGAGTGGATTTTCTGGGTCAATCACAGGCACGTTTGTATAGATGGACTACTGTACAGAGCTAGGGTCTCCAGGTCAATGATGAGCCAAATTCTGTTGATGGTGCCACTCCCAGAGCTACTGCTTCCGAGTGCTGGTGCTTTTGAAGTGTGGCTAGCTGAAAGAAGCAAGCAACCGCACAAAATATAATGGAGCCCATAAGAGGCCAGAGCATAAAATGCGCACACACAATTACCTGATTGTTAGGCTCCCATTCGATTTCAGAAGTCCACTTTATCTTGACAATGACTTGCTGAGCAGTGTTGGAAAGTCATTAAACTTTCTATGCTACTGAGTCTTTCAATTTATGAAATAAGTTAATAAAAGCAATTTGATATAGAATAGTGTTCCACATAAGCAGGTGTCCTTGAAATCATTCACTTTAAGAGATCAAATAGATTAGCTTCCTATTGACAGCTTCACATGCTAGCACAGAAAGTATCTGTCTATGAAGGACAACAACCAGATGCCTAGGACATTCATAAAAAAACAAATCTGGTTTTGGCAGGTATCAGAGGGGATCTCTTCCTTATTCTAGCTCAGAAAAATTAAGATTTTTTTTTTTATTTAATTAGGAAGGATCAAGAGGTTCGACCTTTCAGATAAGTAAAATGTATAGAACTTTGTATATTTAGAAGGGAATAGCCATGAAGATGAATCCAAAGTTACCAAGAAACAAGCAAATGATTGTGGTCCAAGGCATTAAGATGGCTCCATAAGTAAAGGTCTTTACTTCCAATCCTGAAGGCCTGAGTTTGACCTTCTGGATCATATCATAGAGGGAGAAATAAACAATTGCCAAAAGTTGTACTCTGACCTCCACATTCAAACCATGGCACATGCAAGACCTTACACACACACACACACACACACACACACACACACACACACACACACACACACACACTTCAAAACCTCACTATTTTTCTAATAACATTGACTCGATGCTTAAACATCAACAAAAGAAAATATCAGAAGGAAAACATTTAATAAAAGAAGTAACTGACCTAGACAAACAACAATGGCAAGGGAATGAATATTTCAAGGAACACTGGAGGGGCAAGGAAGAATGTATGAAAAAAAATCCACATACAAACCTACTACTTTATATGTTAACCAGAAAAAATGCAATTAAAGAGTTTGAATGGGGTTATGCCATATGGTTGTGTACTCCTTCTAGAAGTTATAAGCTTCAAACTTAAATCCAAGCGGCAGGTACAGAATGCCTCCTCACAAGGTGCTGGCCAGAATGACAGCAGAAACTTCCATAACAATATAAGCTATTTCCTCTACTTTTGGTAGCTCACCAAAGCTGGATGATAAGACCCCATTTCTGAAGCCACCACACATTTTCCTTTAGAGGTGTAGGGAATAAGAGCAACTGAGCTGGAACTTCCTTCCTGATGTCTGGGCTTCACAGTGCCACAAAGTTCCATCAGTTGTAGCGTAAAATGTCCAAGACCATACTACAGAACAGACCTGTGCAAATGATAACCCCATGGGCATAACAGTGGCACACCTGATTTGGAGACAACCATCTATTCACTGATTAGACTTAGGCTCATCTCCACAAGAGGCAAAACGTACTCACAATAGGCAGGTAGTATTAGAATCCTGTTGAAATGCTTTTGTCTGGGAAATTCACAGGCCATACAAGACAAGACAACATACTGCTATTATCTTATTAAATGAGCATGTGTTTAGACTGCCTTTTAAGTATGTTTATGCCTACAGACTAGTGCTGCTTTCAGCTTTGTTCAGAGGCTTCTTTCTATGGTGGGTGAAAGTTAATAAAGAGACTTGTCACTGGTTAAAGTGCTGACAATAGGTTTTCAGTGCTCATACCTGAATTAGACATCTATGTTATACCATCTTATGTCCAGAGAACATCAGGGAAAAAAGAATAGAATGATTCTAAAAGCTGGAGGATAGAGGAAGTGCTGTGAAACACTGCCGTCTGTCTGTAACTGCAAACATGAACAATCTTTGGCTATGTGGACAGACTACAGCAAAAAGAAATAACTGAAATTTACAAGGGGACTACTGTGGAAGGAGAAGACATTAGCAGGGTTGCAGGGGAGGAATATGAAAGGATAACAAACAATGAATGTGATCAAATGCATTGCATTCCTGCACAAGATGTTCAAAACTATGAAAATAGATACAATGAAAAGAAATAACCTACACAGCAGACGCTTGATTAAGAATCATCCACAGTTAGTCTGAGGGTTGAATGTGGTGACTACCACCAGAAACAGAAGCCACTTCTCTGGACTTGACTACACATAAGGAGAGAGTGAGTGCTAAAATGAGCAATGGCATAGCAATTTACATCTGTGTTTGTTTCTGTGCATGAGACTTTTTTTTTAATGTGTCAATATTTGGTCCATAGTCCTGTACAATTAGGTTCATGGAGCAAATGTCCATTAGCACACATATTTGCCCAAGTGAGATAAACTCTATCACTTTAGATAGGTAATAAGTTCCTTGAGGCCCTTTGACTTCTTATTCCCAACAAATGCTGAATGACCCAAAGATAATCATTTAGGGCCACACTGGGAAATTACTGCATCTCTTGCAGTCCTTGGTTCTTCACTCATGCTGCTCTTTTGCCTGGGTTGTAAAGTATGAGCCACCTGTGCTCTCATGGCCTGTTTTCAAAATAAGCTGTCTAATTACAGGGTTTTAAATTTCTACATTTTCCCATCAAGCCTGCTGTTGATTATATTTGTCAGAATTGAATGCCTGCCCTTTGAAAGGTCATTTCTAAGGCATAAGCCTGTTTATTGACATGATTAGAGCAAATCTCAGCAGTGCTTGGTGTTCAACAACAGCCACTCTTTCCTCTACCTGGTATAATAAATAAGGAACCTAAAAGTTACCATTTCTCTTCAGCTGTGAAGCTCACTCTTTAAAAACATCTATAACTATGGCTTGCCTTTTTCACATTTCCAAACAGCTAATGTGACACTAAACATCTACAAAAACAACCTTTGTCAAGTTACTTTTTGAAAGATAATAATATTATTACATATAAAGTATAGTAAGAAAACAATAAAGTTTTCTAATCCTTCTAGTCACAATTTCCCATTTTTCAAATACTTAAGAACTAAGCATGCTGGGTGTGGTGTCAGATGCCTGTAATATCTCGGCACTCTAGGAGATAGAGGCAGGCAGATCTCTGTGAGTTTGAGGCCAATCTGGTTTATAAAACAAGTTCATGACAGCTGATGCTACACAGAGAAACCTTGTCTTGAAAAAAAAAGAGGAACTAAAGAGTCTTTTGTATTTGACACATGGTAGTAATACATTATTCAATACAAAAAAATATATAATCTTTTTAAGAAGACCTGGTAACAAGAATACAAAGAAAAATGCAGTCTTGAAAAAACAAAAACAAAACAGACAATCTAAAATATAGGCATATTATCAAAACTCTTCATTTGAATAAAAACAATAAAAATTAAAGGAGATGTTTAAAATGTGTAAAGTTTTAAAAAAAAGAAGCTTTTACTAGGAACACGTATTAGTCATTACAAATGTAGATTGAAATTTGCCATACATTTGTGGGGAGCCATTATGGAAAGAGATGCACTTCAGTTACCACTTTTCTTTCTAGAAATACCATCACATCCCTTCCTTGTTCTGCTGCTTACAGGAATCTAGGTGAGATGCTACCCACAGAACCATGGGTGACTCAAAGGTAGTTCCATCTCAAAATGTCTGCAGTGTCCACCCCAGCATTCATGAGGACCCAGGGAAGCCATGTGCCTGGGACTCCCTGCAGAGTTTGTAGACAGCTTAACCAGTTTCCTCCTGTAAGGCACTGCTTAATGCTCATATAACCATGGAGGGGCCCACAAACTATGTAACTTTTAGAGCTACCAGGGCTTGGATGCTTCATAAACTGGTGAGCCTTTTATGTTTTGTTAGCTTCCTAGCTTTATTAGAGCAAGTTTAACTCAAGATGAAATAACTGATGTTGTAAGAGATGGGTATCGGCTCAACACCTCCAAGACGAAGTTCTCAGAACAAAGTAGATTTATTTGCAGGAATAAGGGACAAAGAGAGGAGATGGAGGAAGAGGGAGAAGGGAAAAAGAACAAAAGGGGACAGACATATTTGTCCCACAGGGGAAAAGGGACTGCTTCTGCAAAGAAAGGAGAGACAAACATGGCGCATAGGAAAATGGTGGTCTAAAAAGGTGAAGTGGGAAACCCTGAGTTTAAGATTCTAATTGGGAATGTTAATTAGGTGAACCAAAGAGGGCTTTTGATTACTAAATTTCAATTAAATTAAATTTGGTATCTGGACATTGGTAGTCAGCCTTAGGAGAAGGAAGTGGCCAAATAAGAGACTAGATCTTGGTGGCTAGCTTTAGGAATGTAATCTAGCAATGAAGAGGGAATGCGGGAAAAAGGCAAGGCCTGCTAGAGACACACGCTGGAGTGGGCTAATTTCCCTTCAGAGGAACAACAGTACTCTTAAAAACTACAACGAAAAACAATGACACTGCTTGTTTTGATACCTTAGAAACAGCAGATATAAACTCGTATTCTTCCTTATAGTTATATTCAAAAGGTAAAGTCCAAAGGCTAGATACAGGAATTAATATTAAAACTGGTTTGTACAACTAGAGCACTAATGTTTTACTAAAAGTGTAATGTCCCATTTCCATATTTCTAATGTTTTATTACTGTGGTATGGTACCAAATGTGTGAATCTGGAAACAGAAGATCTATATTTGAAACTACACATTGTCTCTTTCACAGAGCATTGCTTGGTGACTTGAGATCTCTGTTTTATTGGTTTTAAAACAGTAATTACCTCCTGTATTGTCCTTGGCTGGTGCCTTAGTTTGAGCGGGACCCCTGGGCCCAAATCTGCCTATCATATTGTTCTACTTGTAGATTTCTAGGACCCTCTGGATCCTTTTATTTTGCTGTTCTCCCATGCGTCTCTCATTTAGAGTCCCAATAGGATGCCTTCCCCTCTGTCCCAGTTTCCTGGTAAGTGAAGGCTTTCGTGGGACATGCCCCTTGGCTAGTATGCAGATATAAGTGAGTATATACCATTTGAGTCTTTCTGCTTCTGGGTTAACTCACTCATTATGATCATTTCTAGCTCAATCCATTTATCCACAAATTTTGGGAATTCCTTGTTTTTAATAGCTGAGTAGTATTCCATAGTGTATATGTACCACAGTTTCTTTATCCACTCTTCTACTGAGGGACACTTAGGCTGTTTCCATGTTCTGGCTATTATGAATAAGGCTGCTATGAACATGGTTGAGCAAATTTTCTTGTTGTGTGCTGGAGCATCTTCTGGGTATATTCCAAGGAGGTAAACTTTAAACCCCTTCCCAGATCTAGCCAATGGTCAGAATATTCTCCACAGTTGAGTGGAGAGTGTGATACGACTTTCTCACGTACTCTGGTGCCTCACATTTGACCATGTCCCCTGGAGGGGGAGACCTGGTGGCACTCAGAGGAAGGACAGCAAGTAGCCAAGAAGAGACTTGATACCCTATGAGAATATATAGGGGGACATAATCCCCCTCAAGAACAGTCATAGGGGAGGGGAATAATGGGAAAATGGGGGGGGAGGAATGGGAGGATACAAGGGATGGGATAAACATTGAGATGTAACAAGAATAAATTAATAAAAATAAATAAATAAATAAATAAATAAATAAATAAATAAAACAGTAATTACATAGATCTTGAAAAGAATTAAAAGCATTAGCTGATAAGATCTAACTGTCCATAAGGAACCTTTCACAGTTGAGTCAAGTCAAACGTTAGAAACACTTCTTATGAAGTAAGTTCTAGAGATTATTTTTTTTTTAATTTTGCTAGTGATTTAGGCAGTACTAGTAGCAAGAGAAGGCTTTGTTTTTATTGTCACTCTCACGGAGACTATGCATTATTTAAAAATTTCTGTAATCTCAATTCCTATGCCTGGAAACAATTAATATAGAAGAAAGGAAGAGGAGGAGTAAAAAAGCTTATTGTCATTATATACACATAATCCTAAAAATTATACTTCATTTTTAATAGTAACTTATCAGATACCTACATAAGCAGGCTTTGGTTTGTAAAATTTTTATGCTAATTCTTTCCCCAGCGTTTCTCAGTTTTTGTGCCCTTTTAACCATGACTTCGAACCTCTCAATCCAAACTCCCAATAGAGAGTCTATCTGCTCGATCTGGTACTTCCTATGCTAACAATGATATCCTTGGTCCCCACAACTGAAAAACATTGTCATGTGGCCTGGAAAGCAAGATTTGTCATCTTCAGGTCTATGATAATGTGCTGCCCCAGACTGTTATTGATCTTAACTGAATATCATTATAATGCTTATAGCAATATCACTATATCCAGTTTATTACACTTTTACTAGTTACTTAGCTATTTTTCACTATAAATATAAATATTCCAAGGATAGCATAGTCACTCCCATCTATCAGGATTCATGTACATATTGTAGTAATTATGATTCATTTTTAAAGAGAATTCACCTTGAGGCCAGGTCCGGTGTTACACACCTGTAATCCCAGCATTTGTGGAGGCAGTGGCAGGTTGACTCTATGAGTTCGAGGCCAGCCTGGTCTACAAAGCTATCCTAGGACAGCCAAGGCTACAAAGAGAAACTTGTCTTAAAAAATAATAATAATTATTATATTGAGGGTCTTAATGTTAAAAACTGTTGAAATGAAATTTCACAGAGAAATCCAGAATTGTTTATTTCTTTTTTAAAAAATACACTATTGAGGTTCAATTTTGAAATAGGAAAATCAATAGGATTTGATTATTTGCTTCTTTAGACCAATTCTACCATCCTCAGGTACCTTATTGTATTCACTATTCCCTAACATTTACTCCAAAATGTTAAACCCCAGGACTCATGTTTCTGTGACACTGTAACCTGACCTAATAATCAATGCCTACTGCCGTACATAGGAGCTCCATTAATTCAACTCCTTGGTGACATCTATTATAGTTGGCAACATCCATTAGGAATGTTCACAGCAAATAAAATTAACACCAAACTGCAATTAATTTAAGCTGTACAGTTATGTGTTACCTTTTATGTCAAGATGTTTTGAACTCAGGGTTCTTGGGTGGCCTTGATGAATAACTCATCACTGAACCACGGCTCTAGCCTCCTGCTTAGCCATACTGAGGACATGGTCATGACTCCTCCCAATGCCATCTCCTGTTATTTAAATTATATGGTGTTATCTGCTGTGTCAGAAAAATCCAACCAAGACCACAGGAAAGTGATCTTCTCTTCCATGTCTCCTGTAATCACTGACAAAATATTTTCACAAATGTCTCAAGTGGAATTCCCTTCATAGCTCCTTTTCATGTCAGGGACAAGTAACAGACCCCAGAAAACATACCACATATTCTTTACTCTGGATTCTACAACAAAGCAGAGAATCAGCAAGGTGTGTGTGTATGTGTGTGTGTGTGTGTGTGTGTGTGTGTGTGTGTGTGTGTGTGCATGTGTGCATGCGTGCCTGGTGCATGTGTGTATGTATTGTATGAACAAAAAGATTTAGTTTAAGCAATGATTTATAGGATTAAGGAATTTGCCAAATTCAAATTCTAATAGGAGAATTCTAGAGACTGAAGAAGATCCAAACTATTTCAAGAACCAAAATTATCTATCAATGGACATGGCTTGCAACGGTTGGCCCTCTGGTCTAGCCAGGCTTTCAACTAATTGGAAAAGCACAACCTTTGGGGATAATGTGCTATATAAAACTTCCAGATCTTGAAATGTTAATTTCACCCAAAACACACTCAGGAAAATCTAAAATAATCTTTCATCAAATCTGAGTATCATGGTCCAGCCTTGCATAAACTTAAGAATCATATTTTAGAAAAGTGACAATGAAGGAATAAAAAGTGGGAATAGACAAAAAGCTACTTCAGACTCAAAGTGACCCATTCAAAAGACAGACTGTTTAATTATAGTGCTTAAATTCACAGGTTGAAGAAGAGTAATCTTGGAACTAAACAGAGAATTCTCAACAGAGGAGTATCAAATGGCTGAGAAACACTTAAAGAAATGCTCAACCTCCTTAGTCATCAGGGAAATGCAAATCAAAACAACTCTGAGATTCCATCTTACACCCATCAGAATGGCTAAGATCAAAAATTCAAGCGACACCACATGCTGGCGAGGATGTGGGGAGAGAGGAACACTCCTTCATTGCTGGTGGGAATGCAAACTAGTACAGCCACTTTGAAAAATGCATACTCTTAAATAGCTTCAATGTAGATGAGGTGGACAGTGAAATGAGCCTCTTAATGAAAAGTGTTGAGCCATGCGATCACCTCAGAGGCCAATGTGACTTCAAACACAGCTCTTTGCATCTTCCTTTTTATGAGAATGTTAACTCATTATCCATTACATAAAGCCATACTTACATGATGAAAATGAAAATGAAATGGCCAGCTAGGCAGTGGTGGTGCACGCCTTTAATCCCAGCACTCAGGAGGCAAAGGCAGGTGGATCTCTGCGCATTCAAATCCAGCCTGGTTTACAGAACTTGTTCCAGGACACCCAAGTCTAAGCAGAAAAACCCTGTCTCAAAAACAATGACAAGGTCAACAACAAAAAAGAAAATGAAATAATCTCATGTGTCTCCCCAAAGCCTCGCAACATTTGCTGTTGTTTGTTTTTCCATAGCAATCATGACTGGAAATATATTAATTAAGTGAAGTGATCCCGTCTCAGAAAGACAAGTACCATTGGTTTTCTCTCATATATGGATCCTAATTGTTCATGGTTGTACATATGCAAACAAGGGCTGGTGACAGTGGATAAGACACTAGATAAGTGTACAATGTGAACAAGAGATGTTGAGAAAGGGAAAGGAAGGATAAAGTGTCACCTGTGACATAGAAATGGAAATGATGTTCCTGGGGTGAAAGACCACAACAGAGGAAGGAGGGTAAGGAAGAAGCAGAAGAGAAAAAAACAAAACAAAAAAAAAAAACAAAAATGAATTCTGTCTGAAAATGTCATGAAGCCTAATTCAGAATAAAATAAAGTTTTACTTTTTATTTATTTTTTTAAGTATAGACTGAAAAGAAATCACATAGAACTAGATTCCAGAAGAAGCATACAAACAAACAAACTCTAGCTGTAATTTGAGATAGACAAACTGTGTGGTAGCTCACAATCTAATGTTTCTTTGTCTTGTGTAAACCCTAAACCTTGAATATGGTCAAGACTTGTACCAACTTCTTCTTCTACTACTACTATTACTACCACTATTAATAATAATAATAATAATAATAATAATAATAATAATAATACCACCACCAATATTACTACCACCATGACAACTACTACTACCACTACCACTTCTTCTGTTAGAATTACATAAGAATTATATTGTCCTTTCTCCTTGGTCCCCAAGAAGATAAAGCTAAAAGCCTAACTTGAGCCAGGCTTGGTGACACGGGTCTTTAATTTCAGCACTCAAGAGACAGAAGCAAGGGGATCTCTTTGAGTTCAAGACTAGCCTAGTCTACAAAACTGTTCCAGGCTGTGCTTTTTGCAGTGACAAAAGGCCCAATAGCCTATACATCTTTAGTGAAAATATTCTCCTCTTCAGTCTTCCTTATTGAGAGATGTTTGGTATCACCATTGATTGATAGCATCTTATCTATTTTTTAAATGTTCACTATAATTTCTATAAACACTTTGTGGCTTGAGATTATTTTTAAAACAGAGTGGCTCCTCTATGGAAAGTTGAGAATCCCCAAATCTGTTCAAATTTTCTAATTTTCTATTTGATTTTCGGATATCCCGGAGATAAAACAAGCTCCCACCCTTCATCTTGATACCACTACTGTTCTCCCTAATTATAAACTACGCCTTTCAGCTTATTTTTTATACAAAGAACAGCTCTCATTTAATCAACAGAAATGCCCTTTTCCATGGTACATGTAAATGCAGTTACCCAACACTTACACTAAGAAACTTATTGTGAGAAATACTTACCCTTATCAGAAACATGAATTAGGAAGAAAAGTGTTTCTACTGGTAATATGCCTCCCAGAAATATGTGAATAATTCAAGCAGCAAAAAGACAAAACAAAACAAAACTAACACTAGTTAGGAAAAGTATTGCTTTAAACTGACTTCTATAATATACAAAACATTTTGGAATAATTTCCTTAATTATTGTAAATATTAATATATGATTTCAGAAAGCATTTGTGTATTAACTTCCTGAATAATATTCTTAACTCATGTTCTCCATGTTTTTTCCTAACCACAGGAATAAAACACAAGAATAATTAATATATTTGCAGTTCCCTATAATTTTTCTGTCAGCTCCTTTCATCAGCTTCTTTTTTCTCGTGAATACTTTCATGCAATGAGAAAATGAGCAAAAATAAAAAAATATGAATTAATTTTGCATTTTTCTCACCTTTCTAAAACATTTCTAAAATGCACTATTACTTTCCTGTATTAGCTCATTTGTATGCATGGCAGGGGTTGGAGAAGGTGAGGGAGCTATGCTTCTGAAAACCAGAGCTCAAAGCTAGGGGATCCCTCTTATCTTACCATCTTGGGTTTCGGGACAGCATTTCTTCATAAAACAGAACCACTAATTAGGATCTGGTCTGGCTGGCCAGCAAGCTCCCAGGATCTTCCTGACTCCTTCAAGCACAGGGAACACAGGCCCTTGATGGAATGTCAGGAAGGTCCTGAGAATAAAACTGGGGACCTACGCTTGCCCAGCGACCATTTTAACCACTGAATCACATTCTCAGCCCTACTAGTTTTTACTACCTGTAGGTTATAGTCCCTGACAGTCAGCGTTGTAGGTATGTTTGATATTGGTAATTCCCATTTTATCTGAAACTGTTAAATTATTCACTTGTATGGATTGTTTTGTCTCACTTTACAAGTAGGCTAACTGAAAAAAATTACACTCTCCTTGTCTAGGTAAATGACAATAACTTAATGGTTGACAGCCCAAGCTCCCACTGTCATACCATCTCAGTGCAGTCTAAGCACGCTGATTTATATAGGGCAGGGCTAGCCTAGCACTCTGCAAGATGCATGGACTAGGTTTTACAGTATGTCTGTGATTTTTAAGAGGGAAGAATTATGAGCATCCTAAATCCAGGTGTCTTTCCAGGAGGAATAAAGGACAGCACAAGGCAACCTCAGAGGGCCAGATCCAGTGTAGACGAAGGAGGGGTAGTCCACAGTAAACCAGAGAGCTCTGCTTGGCAAGTTTATCTCATTGACTGCGCTTCACATGGGACTATTTGTCAGCAGATTGCTTTCTGTTTATTATAACTCTCATACCCAGGAAGAAGGGAATTGGCCACACCAGTAATATAAATGCGTTGTATGCACTACCCTCCCTCTTCATGATTAATTCTGCCACTGGTACAAATTTGCATGAATGAATGTCAGTGTGTTTTCTGCCCTGAACATTTCCTGCTGGCTTCAGTTCAGCCCTGCTGACATTTATTACAAATAATAGCTAAATATTCCTGATTTAATAGCTGCGGTGGCCCCACATCTGAAGGTGATGTCTGTAATAAAAGCAGACAGGACGAGCTTATAACAAATACTAATCAGATTGTGTTTGCACATGTAATGGATAAGCCTCACAGATACAACCACAAAAAAAGTGCTGGCTACCCTTTAAATACAGCTGCTAAGAGACACAGTTCAGAAGCATATTGGTTGCTTTATTTCCTTTTCATTTCTCTTTTTCCTCCATCTCCTTTAAGTACCCAAGGCCTCTGTGTACAATCAAGATTGAATATTATCCTCTTTTTTATCTGGAAAAATAGGACACTAAACACAGAAGACTAGCTGTGTCCCTTTATTCATCTTTTGTTGCTCCTTCTAAACAAAGGGTATTGTCCCCTGATAAATTCCATTTTCTACCTCTTATTCAAAGGTAGTTTACACACAAGCTCCAGCGATTCTCACACAATGAAGTGACTGGCAAAGATACAAATAACTTTCAAAGTTCTTTCAACCTGTTGACCCACATGTCCCTTCTGAAAGATATCAACTAGCCCTCCACACCTCTTACAATTGATAAAGGAGACTGTAAAACCCGGATCACAAAAAGAAGATACACAGTGCCTACTGAAGGCACATTTTAAAAAGCCGATGGGAATAAAAGGTGCTTTTCTCTTTATCCTACCCACACTTCCCAAGCCTGCACATGAAAACTGAAGGTCAAATTAGCATTGTCTTCACCTTGACATTTAAACATGTACAGATTCCACTCGTGTTGCATTAATTGTGAAGATCTTCATGAAAATACAACTTTCCCTAATTTCCCATTTTTCACTTTTCTTTGCAGAATACATTGTGCAGAAAACTGTACTTAGAGGTGATTATAGCTACTAGGATTTTCATACCTCACCTTATTGAAATGCATTGTTTGAGAGGCATTCATTTCTGTGTATATAATTTATGGGGCAATAGTTACAGAAGTCTCCATCACAGGGCCCTTTAAGATCTTCCACAGTACCAATTCAGTCAGTCAATCTCACTTGAATTCTGGACATTCAGGTAGCGATTGGAAGTAGAATATTATTTTTATGGTTTTCTTCTGATTCTTTGGAAATTTCATTCATTTATACAATGTCTTTTGGTCATGTCCATATGCCTTAGCTCTCTCATTCCAGCTGTCCCTTATACTCCCTTCCAACACAAGTCTCTCAATTCCATGACCTTTTCTTTTTTTTCTTTCTATCCACCTTTCTATCTATCTATCTATCTTTCTTTCTTTCATGACCAACTTCATGTCCACTTTTCCTGAATCACCTTAGATGGCATAGCTTTTACCACCTGACTTCCCTCTTCCTCTCACAAATTCATAAGGCCAAAGAGCAGAGAATGTGAATTCTAGGCCAACTGGCTCTTCTAAAACCCTGCATTTGGGCCTCAGCTAGCAGGATCTAAGCAGCTAGATCACCACTTGGGTGACTAGAAATGGGTGCTTCCAGGGAAAACAGAGTGACAGATTCAACAACAAGAGCAATTCTGTTGCCTTGATATTCAGAGAGAAACTTGAATGGTTCACCTGATTTCATTAATTGGCATGGCCTCCCATTGAAAAATTGTTTCTTATTCTCAAAAGAGGTAGAAAATTATGTAAGACATACCAGCATTAACCAGGAGTTTCCTCAGGAATTTCTGGTTACCAAGAATGTTAAACGTTGGGAGAGAACTGAGAATTATCTTGTCTATCTTAAGTCAGGGCTGTTGAGGAAGATGACAATATGTTAAAACTCACACTTTGCATTGGATTAGACACTGGATTATAGCCTCTGTCTCAAGTCCTGGCTTGCTCTTCTTCTCTGTTTATCCCTGCTGTATTTAGTCTCTTCCCATCATGAGCACCAATCTCTGTCATTTACTCCATTAGTTGTAAACCCTAATGGGAAGATTTCTCAGATCCCAGAGCTACATTGCTCACAGATAAGCTTGGTGCCATCTGTTCCAGTACATCTCTTCCACTCTGAATGAAAAAACACCTTGGCCTAGAAGACAAATCACAATATCATATTCACTCATTATTTATAGACATGGCCAGATTCCAGAAGTCAGGAATTTAGGTGGCTGAGTTTTCTATGCCATGCCATGGTTCCACCATTTTCATCACTAATGGTCACTCTCCTCCCAGAGGCACATTTCACACTCTCAGCCCATTAAAGAAGGGTTCTTCTGTCTCCCACCATTTGTATTTTACATATTTCATTCACTTAAATGTGAATTATTGCCTGAATAATTCTCACATGAATTTATTACAGCATAGCCCTACTGTGCTATGATATGGGAATACCATTTCCCAGTTCTGCTTCTGTTTTTACCAGATGTGACCTCTCCTTTGATCCTGTTCACAAATAACAACCAGACATGGTTTGTTCCTACTCTGAGCTCTCGGTGCCCTTCCTGCACTTCTTAATTTGTAGAAACTACAAGCATTCCTTTCTACATGACTGTATTGTACCAGATGCACTACAGCATGTGCTCACTTACTTACCTTCATACTATACACTGTGTAGCATAGGTCCTTACCCTTCACTGGAAAGATATTATTATACAGGGTAAGCTAATTTTTATTATCCACAAATCATCTATTTCAATTTTTAGCCAAAAAAATGTTTCTTCTATCACAAATCAATGCATCTTTGTATTGGTACGTTAACACTAAGAAGAAATATATTACTTCAACATCATAAGCATTATAGAAAACTAAAGAGAAAACAAAATGGATTTGAGAACTTCACTGTACTTTAGCTGGCTGAAAATGTATGACTGAGAGTTAAACGTTACATGAGAGAAGCACAGATCATCAGAAAGCCATATGTGACCTCACCTGCAAAAGGGCACAAACCCATGTTATTACAGGAAGTCTTGTGGAGATGATTTCACTTTTTATAATGACCATATCAGTCAATTATTGGGTAGAAACCCAATAAACTCTCTATAGCCAACAGAGTTGTATTAAGGTACTTTTTAATCTGATGCCTTTAGCTGCAAATTGAACCAAAAGAGAATTCAGACCTCAATGCCTTTCCAAGCATCACCAGCTATATGGTCCCAAAATATAAGGAAGGTTTGTGACAAAGTGAGCAAATGGCCACATGTTTCAATCTTGTATGTATAGGCAAGTTCAAAACTCTAGAAAAATTATAAGGAGTCGATACTAATTCAGGGGAAGAAGGGCAAAAACTAATTTCACTGAGGCAATTTTTCAAGCCCATGTTAAAAAAAATTTTTAAAGGGTTTTTTTAAAGGAAAGGATGAAGAGAGGAAGAAAGCTATACACTGGAAGTACAGGGCAAAGCTAAGGGACAAACAGAAAAGAAGGAAGAATAGCAGCACCATTGGATGAAAGGAAGATGTGAAGGGAATGCTGTGAAGCAAACACGGCTGAGCACGACACCAGCCACACTCTTGGTGTCCTCGCCATTGCTGCATTGTGTGAAGCCACATTCTAGAACAGACATTGGTTCCTAAAGCTTCTGTTCCACCCATTATTTCCCTCACATGTGTTCCAGAAAGCACATATTTGGGCCTTCCCAAGTCCACACAACTTTTAGAGACATAGGCCATCTTTCTCTAGAGCAGTTTCATAGACCCAGAGTAGGGTGTGCTTCAAAAGTCACTGCTAATCTTCACTGAAGTCCAGATTCTGATTCAGAGTCTCTGGAATTAAGAAGGATTTCTGCATCATATAAGCACTCATGCATCGTGCTAGTTCCTGGGCTACATTTCAGAAGGGAAGATCCAAATGATCCATCAAATAACAGACGAGTTTAAAACCTACCACCTAATGCTCACATAGTGTTTTCCATAAACCTCATACTTTGTGTAATTTAAATATCATACTATGTGTAATAACACTTCTATTTTCTCAGACCTCAGAAAATACATCAGCATATTTCCTGCCATCACTTACTTTCTGTATTTATCTCTTGCCTCTCTCTACTATGGGAGCCCTCTTAATGGGTTCCAAATGAGAAATGTTCACTTCATAGATTTTAATTACCTAAAATCCTCATTTCCTTATTGATTACCAAAAGCCAAGTAGCTTTTTGTGTTAACATCTCAAACTGTCCAATTTAATTTACAAATATAGTATTATTTTAGCTCAGTGTCTACAGATGATGCATACTGTTTTCTATTGTCTTATGAAAAGACCATTTTTATTACCCTCCCAGAAACATGCATCAGACAGAAACATACTATGGAAGTTCAGGAGCAAAAATGCCCACAATGTTTGGAAGTGTCTCTGGCATGTATGAAACAATTGCATCTGCATTATGAAAAGCATCCCCTAACTTCTGAGAAAATTAGTTCAGACATCATATCATGATTAAATCTCTTGGGCAACAGCCCATAATAGTATAATTCCATTCATTTCTTTGAAAACAAAAGCCTGGAAATGGATTTTTTTCCCATTGCAACAAAACGTAGGCCTTGAACCTGGAGCTATCTCCATAGGAGCAAGGGGGCTTTTCTGATAAGGTCATCCTAAGACATTTGAACCCAGAGCTTCTACTATTCCAGATATGGTGGCTATTTTGAGACGCTTCAAGGTCACAAAATACACATAGCTCAATTTCAGTCACTTCTCTGATGCCTCTAGCAACTGTTTGCTCTTTTTTACACATTCTGAGCTTTAAAATTCAAACAGCAACTTTACCACCCCCTCCCCATCCCAATCAGAAGGCTTTCAAGGCAGCCATTCTGCAAAACACAAAATCAGGGAGAAAAGCAGCTAAATCAAACTCAAATAAAAAGCAGTGATAGAAAGCTTCAACAAAGTCCACACAAGGAATCAAGCTTGCTTTTAAACAAAAATATTGACATAGCAATTTAAAATAAATACCAGCTTCATATGCTGAACACTTTATTATTGGCTCACAGGATGGCAAACGCAAGGAGCACATTCTTCTCTGAAACATTGCCAAAGGCAACCGTCTTCAAAGCCAAACATTGTGACAAGCTCTTAAGTAGCTTGCCATCATGTTGATTGTTGCATTCGGTATAACATAACGCCTGCATGTTCATTAAGCCTACAGTTTTGCAATTAAGGTACATATGTTTAGCTTCTACAAATGTCTGAGAGCCAGGTGGAACAAGTCAATCGCTCTGGTGACATTGAGCATTTCTGTAACAATGCTGAATTCCAGCTTAGTATTTTTCAGTCTGCCTATTATAGAGGAAAGCAGAATTGCCAATATGTCCTTTTGTGTAAAACTGTAAAAGCTCAGAAGATCCTGGCAAACATTGGCCGTGTCACGGCTAAGGTACGAAAAGCAGATGTCTACAATTATCCTGTTTAAAGTTTCATTGTAGAAGACCCTTCAAATACGGCACTGCTGCCAGTAATTGTGCATTAATTGGCTTCATTCAACTTTGAAGGTCTAACAGAGCAGTGCCCTCTGCTAGCTGTCACCAAAGCACACTCTATGATAAAATGTTGACTAGGCCATTATTCTTTCACTGTTTTTTTAATCTTTAGGTAACGTGCCAATATACATAAGTCAAGGAGAATCCAAGCTGATAATTAATACCCACATCCAGCACTTAAAAAGCAGAAATTGTCAATGGAGTCCCTTGCCAACCTGGAACAGGTACTACCTGAGTACAAGGCAGACACAGAGTAAAGATGCTGACCTGAAGTTAAAATGCTAAGTTTCAGTTCATTGGAAACTTGAAATCTTGTGTTCTTGGACAAATGAAATGTTAGGTGTCAAGTAGCTAAATGAAATATGGCTTTTACAAATAAATCCTAGCGAGGCTGCAGTTGTGTGACCTTGGCCAATCCACCTCTCTGTGTAGAGCACAGTACAGCTCTCCTCGTAATGCCAGGACACGCTAATTAGCTGAAAGCTATATCTCGGGTGAAAGGGCAATGGGAAGGCAAAACAAAGATTGCTTCAAAATTGTTCTCCCTGTGTTTTCTGGACAGGGGTTCAGAAAGATTGCCTAAAGTGCACAGGCTCTTTTTGATATTTCTGACAGTTAAAGTACCCTAAATTGGAATGTGCTTCTGTATAACAGGATAAAGGAGAAGACAATTGCTGGACAGTGCTGATGGCAGTGAGAGTGCAAATATAAAATACCTGTGGGGTTTGCTGAAGTTTATCTTCAAAACTTTGAACGCGGTCCATTCACATACTGTGCAAAGTCTTGCACTTCTCACCTCCCCAGTGGTTATTTCCCAGCCTCCCAGATCTAACCACCCGTGGTTCAGCACCGTGGGTCACAGAGACTGTGTAGAGGGCAGAGGACAACTTTGTTGTGTCCTTCTATCTTTATAAGAGTTCTGAGATCTAATTCAGTTGTTCAGCATGGAAAGGGCCTTTACCTGCTGAGCCATATCACCAGCTCAGATTTAGGTTTTAATTATCTCAGCCAATATGAGATGCCCTTCATTCCAAAATATTAATCTCAAAGAGTAATGTTCAATATAAAAGCAAGTTAAGTGTTTCAATAAATCTAAATGCTAAGGAAAATGATGATCCTAGAACACTGTTTTGTCTTTTGTTTTGTTTTTGTAGTTGTCAAAAAAATTTCAACTGTTAATTGAAGGTTGAAGGTTTGGAAGATGAAAAATGATTAATGCAGCATCCAATATAGCACAACTAAGATGCCAAATTAATTCATATTAAAACCTAAATTTCAAGTCCGAAGCTAATGGTGTCAAAAACTCTACAGAACGTTGACTGGAAAGAAAGATGAGTGGACCCTGCCCTGGGGAGATAACTGCTTTATCCAAAGAGCAAACAATCAAACTGCACTTGAGCCTAAGGGCTGTGAACACACCAGTTACCTTCATATTAGTATACACAAAGAGGTGGGGATGAAAACAACTCTGCTAATAAATGAAACATCTAAAGTGAAAGAGTCTGAGTAGAACAACACTCAACCTATGCCAGACCTAAGTCAGATAATATGGTCAGGGTGTGAAGTCATCCCAGTGCTCAGTAAATTCTATAGGCAACTTTACTTCTGATCAGGCATTAGGCTGAAGACAAACACTGTCTTGAATGTGAAATCTGGCTTATTTCTCTTTATTTGTTCTTGAAAAATAAGAGCAACACAAAAATAGGAAAAATATCAACAAATGAATGATAAAGATAATCAGAGATATCACATAAACTATAAAGTAAAACAAAAAAGAGAAAAGAGTGGACATTGTAAAACACACCCATACTGGAGTCCTAGCACCTGGCAGACAGAGGCAGGCAATTGTGAGTTCAATTCCAAAATCAGCCACTAAGCAAGATAAAGGGCCAAGCAACTAATGAAAATATTTAACTGATTTTTTTTAAAACATCCTACTCTAGATTAACAAAGAATCCTTTGATTAAATTCAAGATCATCAAAATCAGAGAAAACAAGTTCA
Organism: Acomys russatus; assembly: GCF_903995435.1. NCBI lineage: Eukaryota > Metazoa > Chordata > Mammalia > Rodentia > Muridae > Acomys > Acomys russatus. The sequence goes on along the minus strand of NC_067148.1, from coordinate 48,285,092 downwards.
GATCATCCAGCAATACACAGAACTCCAGAGTTATCCACAGGATGGTATATTTCAAAGCACATCCAAAGTCCTACTTAAATTATTTCCATTTGAAGAGTGTCAATAATTAGGTGACACATTTAGGGAGGTTAAGAGTTAAGTAGGAATGATGCCAACCCCACTTTAACAGTTATGTGAAAGGCATAAGTTCATTTCCACAAGCGGATCCTCCTTTCCTGAGTTTATGTAGATTACTTACACTAAATGTACTTCAAAAATAAGGCCAACAGGTTGCAAAACTGCATTATACTTCCCTGGGAAAAATATGTCAACATACCAAATACATGTATATATTTGAAAACTTCCTTTGCATAGTATGCTTTAGGTAGAGAGCAAGAAATAATTACTCTAAGGTGAGGAAGTTGACGCAGATTGTATTCCCATATGCTAACTTTCTGTTAAAGTCGAATTGTCTGTAATATCTTGCCATATCGTCCAATGTAACATTCTCACATTCTTACATTTCTAGAATAAAAGCATCATTGAGGTGCCTAACCAGGAAGCTGGACAATCAAAAGCATCCACTTTCTGAGATGCTGTTCTAAATATTTCAACTGTTACTTTGAAAAAAAGTTGTAGTTAAAATACTAAAAGTATTTCCCATAGACATTTTTAGGAGACAATTCCAATGAACAAAGCTCAAGAATGATGTTAGCTAAATTAAAAGTGTTTTTTAAGCAATAGAGATTCGTTGCTGCTGTATCAGGGTCGGTGTGAAAATGTGTGATATGTATCCCTGCTGTTTCTGCGAGCTGCCTGCATATTCTTATTATCCTGCACTTGCTTAACATACAAGTTAAAATATTATAACATATAAGTCCCAGCACCCTTAAAGGAAATGGTGGCCAAGCCTTCAATATTTCGAAAAGATTATGCTAAATATATATCAACATCTTTCATATAAACATTATATTTTTTTTTGCAAAGGCTCTATTGAATATAAATAGTCTCAGAATTTTAAAACTGCAATACAACAAAACATAACACACTGTTGACATCTGTCTTCTCTAAACCCAAAGAAAATAGCACCTGTTAGTTTTGGGTCTTTGCTTCTGAGACTCACAGTGGCCTTAAATGCTTTCATATGGTACTCTATGCTGTCTTTATTAATCTAGAAGAAATGTATTTGTTAACTTTATACTAGTCTGGTAGCCTTAATACACAAACAGAAACTGAACTAATAAGGTGGTTAATAAATCTCTCACTTTACTGTTGTATAAGTTTTACAATAGTATTAGAATTAAAACTTACATTGGAGCTTGGTGGTACTGCACACCTGTAATGCCAGCATTCTGGGAGGCAGGGGCAGGAGAATCTCTGTGAGTTCAAGTCCAACCTGGTCTACAAGTAAGTCCAGGACAGCTAAGGCTATAGAGGAAAAATCTGTCTAAAAAACAAACAAACAAACAAAAACTTACTTTGGGATTTTACAGAAGTATCTTGTATTTAAAAATTCTTTCCAAAGGAAAAGAAGGGAGGTTTTGAAATTAGAATATTTTAATTAAAAATCTCATTGCTTGATTTTCATCACACTGCAGCTGCTGATTTTCATATACATAATGTGTGGTTATTTTTTTCTCCTGCCTCTCTTTGTGAGACAGAAATAATTTCCAAGAAAAAAAAATTAGTCCCTCTCCTCTCTCTCTCTCTCTCTCTCTCTCTCTCTCTCTCTCTCTCTCTCTCTCTCTCTCTCTCTCTCCCTCAATACACATTATTGATGAAGTTACAGTTCATGACAATGCTAAATACTGCAACCTAGACTCTCCACTAAACACACTTCAGGTTTTATTTCCTACTGACCAAAAACATCCTGGATCTATCCACAGTCGCATGAGAATTTCTTGTTTATGATTGCAATCCCTGGAGAACGAAGTCCACGTCCTCATCGGATTAAAACCAACCGGCCTCCAGCCTGCATCGGGACCCTACACATTTCTCTCTCCCCCCTTGCTATTTTGCTAACCCAATATGATGTAAATCCAGCTTCTAAAACGTTTAAGCAAGGCAAGAAGGTATTTATGTTCATTCCTGTCAATCATTTAACCAGTAAACAAGCTCAGTCCTTTTATGTGGCAGGTGCTGCGATTAATGAGTCAGGTAAAAAGGCTGGCACCAGAAAGTTATAGTCTAATTTAGGCATTTACAAGTAAATATACAGTGTGTCAGATATTGATTACAGCCAAGGATCTGGATATTGGGGCCAGTCATACAAGGATTGCTGGCCAGGTACTTGCTTTTCTGTATAGACATGCAAGGAATACCTTTTTTAAAAAGATACATTATAGTGTAATGCTAGATG
>NC_067148.1:47897754-47977754 GCF_903995435.1 Acomys russatus | reverse complement strand
GAAAGGAAACTCTATGCACCATGCTACATCCCACCAGTCACATATCTTTTTTTTTTTTTTTTTTTTTAAGTAAAGCTAGAACAGATGTGTGGCAGAGAACGAAAGAAATTTTCTCTGTGCTAATCAGAGCTGACAGCTGGGATTAGGACTGACTCTGTAATACTTCTGTCATCGCTACTGAAAAACAGCTTTTCAAATGTGGAAATGGGAATTAGAAAATACAAGAGGGAAACTGCAGAGATATAAATTTGGCTGTTATCGGAGGGAAAGCCAACACCTTTTAAACTCACAATCAATATTTTTTCATTACCGAGTCTGCCCCCGGGCATTTTTGTATGGAAGTGCTGAAAACATCGCTGCTATTGTGGCCGTTCCCTTTCACGATATTGGCCACTTTTTTTTTTTTTAAGGAACTCATATGGAATTTTGAAATCCCTGCACTGCAGATAAACTTTGGATTAACATATTTTAACATGTAAATGCTCTGGTGGCTCAAGGTGCAGCAGAGAATAATGATAAACAAGCCGAGTCCGCTTTACAGTCAGCCAGTCCAGGGTTAATCTCTCCTCCCCTCACTTTGTGACCTTGGACTAACTATTTATTCCCTTTGAGCCTTTGTTTCCTCCTCTAAAGAGGGACGATGATGATGGTGGCAGCATCTACCAACTCCAAACATGTCGAGGATCCAATATTATACCTGAGTGTCTATTTCTACATATGAGTATATAATGTACACACACACAGTGGGCTTAAAACCATACCAAGTCCCTCAATACATTCTTTAAGTGTTAGATAGAATTCTTGCTGCAAATGACTATTAATGCCATTGCAAAGTCACTGTCAAGATATGCACATGAAATTTCCCACATAGGCACGTGTACTTAAAAACTTGGCTCTCCTACAAATGCTTTCAAGGTTCTAGAAACTTTACAAGGAGGGGGACCCTAGCTAGCAAAGTGCCTCTCAAGGAATAGGCCTTGATGGGTGAATCTCAGCCTGGGTCCTAAGTCTCTGCTTATTATCTTGCTTCATCTACCTCATACCCCTTCTGCAATAGACAGACCTTTTTCTGCTGCCACGTCTACTCTATTGCAAGACACTGTGTCCCATTAAACCATGAGTCAAAACAAACCCTTCTTCCCTTAGGTTGTTTTTTCCAGGAGTTCTATCACAGTGATGAAGAAAGTCATCAATACAGCTACTTAAAACCCAGCCTCTAGCTCAGACTAGGAGGGCACTCGTTAGTTCAAGGTTGCTGTCTTCTGAGACATCTTCACAAGAAAATATATTATGTTTACTAAATATATTTCATTGTATTTTGCTGAGAATTTTTATTTATTTTAATATACATATTTTTATTATAATTTATTCACATTACATCTCGATTGTAAATCTCCTTCTTATCTTCCTGTTCCCATCCTCCCTCCATTTTCTGCTCTGTTCCCCTCCCCTAGACCTCTGACAGGTGGTGTCCTCCTCCCCCACCACTTGACCACAGCCTATGAGGTCTCATCTGGATAGTTTGCATGCCCATCCTCTGTGTTCCCACAGGGCCTCTCGGCCAAGGGGCAGTGATCAAATAGCAAGCACTAGAGTTCTTAAAGGAAGTTTTATATACTGGATGGACTGCCTGTTTGGTTTGGGGAGTGTGGGAATATGACATGATCCATTTCAAAGCCATTTCATCAAACTAAGATCCCAATACAAAAGAAGATCCAATTCTTAATGTTTTACACTTAGTGTGTAGATCAGTGGGTGTTGTTAGCTTAGTGACATGTTGTGCTTTTCCAGTGTTTAAAGATCTGATAGGACTATCCGCTGCATTCTTTGATGAGGGGGAGTGTTGGAGTACCTGATTTATTTTGATGCTAATTACTGCTTGCTGTCTCTGTGACCCACCTTGCCTAAGAGCCTAACCTATTTGACCAATAAAAGGCCATCACACCTGGGCAGGGCAAATGGGATAGGCGTGGCTAGAGTTCCAGGGCAAGAGGAGACAGGGAGAATCTTGGGAAGGGGAGACAAGAGAGGAAGAGAGAAGAAGAAGGTTGAGCCATCATGGGTTAGGTGGAGGAAAAGCACATGGCTGGCGTGGATGGAGACTTGGCCCAGATGAAGAACATTAGCAAGTATATGGCATTATGGATGGGAGGTAGCTTGATAGAAGTCATTAGAAGCAGATGGCATGGGATTGGAGCAGGGATTCCATACCTGCCCCACTATGGGAAACAGTTTAGGGGATTAATCTCTGCCCTGCCCCAGGTTAACTAAGGCTATTTTAAAATATAACAGAAGTCTGTGTCTTGATTGATTGCTAGTGGGTTAGAAATACTTCCATAATAATAATTATAGGCCTAATAATGTTTACTGATAAATTAATTGCAACAAGGGAGTTTTCGTGTCTTTGCATGGACTTGGTGGTTAATAAAGGTGAATAAGAGTATGTGTGTGAGAGAGAGAGCAAGTGTGTGTGTGTGTGTGTGTGTGAGAGAGAGAGAGAGAGAGTATAAGTGTGTTTGTAAGAATATGTGAGAGAGTATAAGTTTGTGTGTAAGACTGTGTGTATGTAAGAGTGAGTGTGAGAGTAGAGAGTGTGTGTGTGTGAGTGTGTATGAGAAAGTATAAGGGTGTGTAAGAGAGTGTGAAAATGTGTTTAAGAGTGTGTGTGAGAGACTGTGTAAGTGTTTTTGAGAGAGAGAGAGAGAGAGAGAGAGAGAGAGAGAGAGAGAGAGAGAGAGAGAGAGAGAGAATACTCATGTACACTTTGCGTTTTCCTAAGGAGGGAAAGCAATTACAATTTTACTAAAAAAATAATAATTCTTTTTGTCATTAGAAGGTTACTTTTTTTCTACTAACAAAAATAATTTAGAATATCTGTGGCAGGGGAGGGGGCGAAATTCTTCCTGCTACATTTTCCTCAATAGAGTTCTAATTTCCTTTTCACTTAACAAATATTAATTTGTTTCATCATGAAATAGGATTCAAATTGAGACCCGTATTGTACTTTTTCAAACACTTCGATTTATAGCTCTTTATCATGACAAAACCTATTTTTGGGTTATCAGCATTCCTAATTATGTCAGCTCTATCCTGGGCAAAACTAGAGCATTCATTCCCCCTTTCCAAGTCCACAGGGGAAGGACTATGTGTGAGATTCATGAGGACAGGAACTATGTGGATTCTTGGATTACTCCTACATTTCTCAGAACTGTAGGTGAGAATATTTTGAAGCACGCAGGCTTTGCCTCCACACAGAACATCGTGTCGACAAGACTGGAATCCTAGCCCTGGCTACTTATTTGCCTTGTCATTCCAGATATCTCAAAAATGTGTTCATTTTAGTTGATTAACAAAAAGGCAGCTGAAGTGCTCGGGATAATAGAATAATAAGGAGACTGACAGCATTTTTCCTGCCAGATAAACATGCCTCGCAGAAGGCTTAACTGCCACATACCTACGGCGTCAGCTGTTGGAGGGAGTTTTGATAACAGCATGAATGTCAGACTTCAGCTGCCAACACAAAGCTGTCAGCTTTCAAAATTCCGTGTAGAGCGCTCATCCCATGGGGCATACATTCCAAGAAGTAACAAATCTGCCTGCAAATTGACAGCTTATCCTGGTTTTTGGAAAGCCTTGTTTCCGTACAGATCCTGAAAATGTATGTGCAGCTCTGAGATGTGAGGGTGATACCGGAACACCAGCTCTCAAGAAAACAGCACACAGGTCATGTGAGTGCTTAATGTGTAATGGTTTCGGAGGCCTTTATGAAATAAAGCAAAGTTCTGCTACAGTACTGGTCAAAACCAGACATCCAGCACTTACAGGTTGTTCTAGCCAAGATTTTCAAGGAGGAAAAAAATGACATCCTAAGAGTTGCAGTTCCCTCCATTTGTTACTCAGGGTAGATATCTGCAGTTATGGTGGCAATTTATCAACAAACATTACCATATAACCCATATTACTGTATCTTTTCAAAATAAATTATTCATTTTGTTTGGGAAATCATGTGGGAACTTCAGGTCAAATAACTCTATTTGGTACTAAATTTCTGTGGACATTTTTTCTTTCTATTCTTTCCCCTTTTCCCCCCTGTTTACACAGATTACTTAGATAAAACACATTTTTTTCCTCAAGGCAGATTTTCTGTTAAAAAGCACTTTCTTTTAATCCCCAAGCCCAAGTTAAAGTTTGTCACTGGCTTTGAAAAATAAAAGTGGCATTTTTTTTTTATAAAATCACATCATATTTTTTTAAAAATCTCATCTTATACCATCAGATCAAGCCTTGAATACAAGAAATGGTTAGTCTGTGAATGCGTAATGCACATAGTGTGTTAGTGTTCTGATTATGGTACTTGTATCCTGGCTCCTAACCTTCCAAGCTGTGGCATGTGGATAAACTGTTCTCTCTTGACCTAACTCACTTCATCTCTGATATAATCATACCAGTTTATACTGGTTTTGAAGACTATTGTAAGAATTAACTAGCACATAGCAATGACGTGTTTAGTAAATGTTTACTAAATATTAACTTCTGGGGTTTGTTGTTGGCTGGTTGGTTTTTTAGATAAGTTCTCACATTACAACACAGGCTGGACAGAACGCCACAGCAATGAATCTGATTAAATGGCTAAGCTTCCTGGGGTGGGGTTATACCTGAGTCACCATGCCTGGCGTAACCATTTGTTTTTACTTACATGCTTAAATAACAATGACATTCTCCATATACTATCTTATAGTAGCTCATTCTGTTTTAATAAATAACAGGACTCAGCAGGCACAGTGATTAGCTGTGGTATTTCTGAGATATGTGTTACTAACACATTTGCACATGAAAGTAACTTGTGCTGGTACACTACAAACCATCATGTGTCTAAAGCTGAGAAAGCTTGCCAGCTCACTTGGGCAGTACAAATGTTTCAAAGACATAGATGGAAATGCTGGGTTCCTCTTTTCACCTACCCTGTTGTATGTTCACCAAGGGCCTGCCCCTGGTCATACTAGCTCAAGTGGCTCCTGTGATTTTTTTTTCCATACCATTTTGTTTCTTTCATAACATGCACAAGTGTCTGATGTTGCTACTGGTGACATGTTATTTGTATACTGACTGCCCAATTCATATTCATACATTTCTATATCCTCCTCCCCATTCACGAATTTCATACAGAAACATGCCTAGTGCTCACTCATCTCTCAGCATCATGAGGAGGGAAGCAAGACACGCAGAATGTCCTTGCAGGCTGGGTGAAGCACCAGTGACCATTGGCATGGTGCCAAGGGAAAGTAGAGGCATCGATCACAGGGATGAAAAGTATGACCTGGGTCAACCGTCAAAGCCAAACCTCGCGTGTATGAGCCACCTCCATTAAAATAGAAGGAAGGTTGTTAAAGAAAAAAAAAAAAGGATAATATTTCCATTCTTGCTATTCCTATCAAAGTAAAACTTGCACTCCAAAATAAAGCTGTGTTATCCAGATATCCCAATGAGATCTTTATCTTTAGTTAACTAAAGTTAAAGGTTCAAGAGGAAATATTGGCCTTCTGATATACAGCCTCTCCAAAAAGACATTGGTTCCCAACTTATTACTTGGGAACTCTTCAGATTGCATGTCACAGCCTGGTTTTCTTTTCTCTAATTCTGGAAGAAAGACTGAACCAAGGATACAAGCTAATCTTTGTTTTAGATTCAGACACAAATATCCTCAGACGATCATAATAACCAAATGAGACTCAGTTTGTAGCTAGACAAGGGGACAACCTATAGAAATCACTGGTGTTTCATCTTCAAGAGAACAAACCTAGGAAGCATTGGTCCAGATGCAATGTCCCACCTTTCGTATTGGCAGCATTCCATGGGAAGGTAAAAGATCCCAAATGGCTTGAGATGCACAGCAATTGACCTACGGGTGTTTTCAGGATTGTAGACTTTGACGTGACAGTCCGAGCCTTCCAGAAGCAGCATTCCCTGATACATGAAATGTTAACTACTAATCTTTTAAGACTGGAATCTAGGACAGTTTTGATTCAAAGTGCCCAGCCAGAGTCCAAAGAAGAGACATTGATATGTGGCCTCTAGCCAGCAATGGTGAGAATGTTCAAGGACTTGTGAACAGTGTCACTCTGTTGTTATACAGCCACCTGATGGTTTTAGAGAAACAACTAATTAATGCACTATTGGGTTAGGGAAATGTGATAGTTTGGTCAGATGTAGTTATGCAATTTTCTGTTTTTCTTTTCTTTTTTTTCTTTCCTTATTTTTCTTTCTTGTTTTCTGATACAGAGTTTCTCTGTGTAGCCTTGGCTGGCCTCAAGATAACAGAGATCTGCTGTCCTCTACCTCCTGAGTGCTGGGCTCAAAGGCAGGCACCACCACTCCTGGCTGTTATGCAATTTTATTAAGAGCCAAAATATGCCTGGGATAAAATCTAATCAGAACATGAAGAGAAGCCATGAGTTTGCTCTTTTATGTAAATAAACATGCGAGTTTTTACAAAATGATTTTTGTGACTTTGCATAATAAATCTTGTCCCTTCCCCCACTTCATATGATGAGTGCTAAGCTCTAGTACCTCAGAATGTGCCATGGTTAGACACAGGTCTTTCACAAGACAATTAAATAAAAATAATACTAGGATTGGATCTAGTCCAACATAGGTGATACCTGTATAAAAAGGAAATTAATATATTCCAGAGAGGAAACTATTGGTCATTATAGATGCTATTGGTCATTATAGACGCTGCGGGACAGGAAGGCACTGTCTTTAGTTGTAAACCCACTAGTGAGATCATAATTTGAATGAACAGTTCCACACTATCAACACAATCATATAGAAGGTCATTGTTAACCTCCATGGGTCACAAAATAAAACAAAAAAACAAACCTCGGGACAGAACTTGTAGGGAGAAGGAGGATTCACAGGGTTGGAGGGAGATAAGAGAAGAGAAGGATGAGAATATGAATTGTATGAATATGAGAATGCAAATATGAATTATCTTCGTGTATGATACTGTCAAAAATAAATTCAATTAATAGAAAAATTCAAAACATTTATTTACATCCCAGCTCTTTCCCTGTTCCCTGATATCCAATCCCATGTATTCAATTAAGTGTAATTTCCACTGGTCTCTCAGATTTAGTAAGTCCAAAGATTCAACTGTCCTCGGGCTCCTGTGGATCAAGCCCTCCAACTTATATCTTATTCATCATTATCTACAGTGATGGCATCATATAGCCACTCAAACTGAAACACTGAGATCATCACTGACCCCTTTAATTTCTTTTATTTTTTATTTATTTTTTATTAATTTATTCTTGTTGCATCTCAATGTTTATCCCATCCCTTGTATCCTCCCATTCTTTCCTCCCTCCCATTTTCCCATTATTCCCCTCCCCTATGACTGTTCCTGAGGGGGATTACCTCCTCCTGTATATGCTCATAGGGTATCAAGTCTCTTCTTGGCAACCTGCTGTCCTTCCTCTTAACTCAGCATACGCAACCAATTCTGAGTATGGATTCTCTTTCTTCTTAATATGTTTTGATACACACATACACACACACACACACACACACACACACACACACACAATTGTGTGGTTCACTTTTATCATCTAGATTACTTTAATCTTTTTCTAGAAGCCCTTTTCTTTGATTTTGACTGTCTCCTAGTTCATCCTCCACACAGTTACCTAAGCTCTCATCGTAGAAGAGACCTTAGATGAAGACTCTTCCTTGCTTAGGATCCTTTTATGATGCTATAAGGAACCATCCCAGATCTGGGCAAAGTCTAAATTCCTTAACATACAAGTCATACCAGCATTTGTTAACTCTCTTTTCTTGAATAATTCTTACTCCTTACTTCAAATCATATTTTGGGTACCACTTTGCCTGAATGCTGTCCAGTGCCTTCCTGGTCTGACTTCCCGACTCTCTAACCCCAGTCTTTTATACACATTATGTGTAGCATCTCTGGTCCTCTCTCCTCTGGCATGCCCATGCATGTGTTCACCTCCCACCCGGGCACTTAGCTATGAGAGGCCAGCTATCTTATTGATATCTTGCACTCACAGTCTCCATCTACCAAACATTTGATAAATAGATAAATACAGTGTTCCATGTTTTTTTTTTTTAATTTCACTGGAATGTTCAACTATATCCTAAAAACCAAACCAGTAACATGTCTCAGTGCCTTGAAGTCACCTGGAACCATAGGTTCCCCAGTGAGACCTAATGTCCATGCACAAAGTAGCCAACCCACTAGTTTGGAAAGAAGCTCTTGTGTCTTTCCCGACTTGAAGAAAACAAGGTCAGAATCCAACTCAATGGTGATAATCTGAAGGACCGTTACCCATGCACAGTACTAGGGACACCCTGGCTGCTGAGAAGCAAAACCGCAAAGCTGTCCTTTAGAGATACCAGGCTTGCAGCAAACAGATGAGTACGAGTGCAAGTAGGGACAAACTCTCGGGATCATGACTCCCATGGCCAGGGCACTGTTGGCAGATTCAGGGCGCTTCTGCTCTGCTTGTGCTTGTATACAAAAAAGGAATAGTTGCTAAGAGGGGTTAAATGAAACAGCTCCTTGACTGTACAAAGTAACTGTGTTTATTATTATATATTTTAACTCCCTAAAATAAGTTCATTTTCAGACAATATGATAGAATTGGTTTTGAGTTCACAGCCTTAGTCGTGTTTTTAAGAACTGCATTATTCATAATAACTTGTGATTCAAATATCTTTTTTACTAACAAAATGTACCACTAGTACTTTTGGATTTGGCTGACTTTCTAAGACATTGGGGAAGAAGAGCATAGAGTAAAGTCCCTTGTCCCTAAGTAGCACGCACGAGTGGCTTTGAACTGTATGGCATTCTCCTCAACAGACTCCTTCATCTTAGGCATCTTTGCTCCGTCATTTAGGTGACTCTCTAAGCCTTTCTCCCATGAGAAACCAAAATGAAATGTACTTGTCCTTCCTTGAGTCTCAGTAGCTGTTGACTTTTCTCTCTTATTTTTCTGTGATCTAGATGGTCATTTTTCATTTTGGAAAAAAGGAACATATTTACTGTACCAGATACTCTGCAGAAAGAAATTCTCTTAATTAGCAATGTTGTAAGAATTCACCTTTACTCCTCATTCCATTTTATAAAATTATATCATTTTATTCTGCTGATACAAATTAAAAGAACAGGAAACAAGATGTGCCCTATCATCCAGGAAGAAATCTGGTATCTCTGACTGCTTGGGCACACTCAAAGCCATAAAGATAAAGAGTCTGTTTTCCTAAGCCTTTCCTCTTTTCTATCACTGCCATTCAAAGAACACTGCACAACATCACCGGCATATGTCACTCTCGACTCAAACAACATAATTTCATCCCATAAATCCCTTCAGGAAATTTTAGTTATTGCAATAATCTACAAAAAAAGTTACAGTTAGACCAGACTACGAGCTTATACTATCTATGTGGTTCAATTTGACAGTCACTAAACTCATACGCTTTCCCTATAAATTAAGAGCTTATAAAAAATATACCATCGTTTGTAGTCTCACAAGTTACTTAAATTACTATTTTCTTTTTATTTCACTGAGCATAATTTTCATAAGAGTATATTTGGGCATGGAATAGCAACTCCACAGTTACTGTTTCTTCCTGAGATGAATACAGAACTCTCCAGAATGCATTAATGCATTAGTTAACTTAGTATCCATTTAGTTAAAGCATGTACCAAAGACGGTTAGGCTCTTACCTGTGTTAAAGTAGATTTTCTGTGTAACAAATAGCCCAGGATTGAGTGTCTTGAAACAATGTTTCAGTATTTCTTATGATTTTGTGGCCTGGCTGCAACCTTATCTAGTTCTGCCTGGTGTTAGTTGTGTGATTATAGTGTCCTTTGGGAACAAGAAGACTGAAAGATCAACACTGGCCTTAAGCGCATGTCTAGGATATGTACTGGCTGATAGCTAGCTAGAGTAACTCAGTCCTTCTCCTCAGGGACTCTCACCTGACAATAGGTTAGACCACTTGCTTCCATGGTAGTTTCACTGCTGAAAGTAAAAACAGAACTTGCAAGACCTGATGAGGTCCAAGTTTCAGAATTTCCAAAGTGTCATCTCTGCTGACTTGTTATCTAAAGACATATAAAAGGTTATCAGCTAGTCCATGACTGAGAGGGTGGAGAACTAGACTCCACCTCCTTAATGCCTGACACACCAGGAGAAAAAGAATTTGAAGACAAACATCTTTTCCCCAATGCACATCACTTGTGGACCCACTTATAAAAACTTCAAATGTTATTCTACAAGGATAGAGAGAAAACCATCTCAAAACCTTCCAGGAAATCCTTTCTAGAGAACAACTTAACCACACATGTTGACCTCCTTCTAAACACAATTAAGTCTTACATGTCTGCTCCAGACTGAACTATGACCAGGAAATAAACATGGTTCCAATTTAGTACATAATTGGCAAGGCTCCCTGCAGGCTGTGAGAAGTCCTGAACAAATATTATAGCAGGGCCTTGGATTATAGAAACAGTGTGAGTCACCTCGTCAGCATTTGAGTGCTACAATCTCATACCACCCACAAAAGAAAATAACATTCTATCACTTCTCCTGATGCCCCTGTCCTCCGAGGCACCCAATAGTCCATGTCACATTTTTTCAGCCCACCTCTTAGTGAACAATTGTATGCAGATTTGATATTTCTCTGGCATGTAAGATCTCTAACTAAAGAACTGTCTACAAAATCCCAGGTATCTGTGAAGTGCACCTCTAAGAAAGTGATGCTTCTATCTTCCATATATGTTTCTATATTCCTCCTTCTTTTTTTTCAACCCCTATCTCCAAACCTAAGAAAGATAAAGGAAAAGAGAGACATCTCTGAGTCCAACCTTGTTTTCTCTCTGAATAAGACCAATAATAACTTATATCCAACTCTCAATGAAAATAAACATCTATAGGCCAAGAAAGCACCCTAAAACCTACCCAACCCCCTTAAGAGAAAAGGGGCCTCGCTCTCTTAGGTTTCCTCTGATTGATTTGGGATGAATAATACCATTGTAGGGGCCCAAATAAAATTGGGGGGGAGGGAATGGTTAAACAAGCTAGGAATAGCATTTGTGGTCCAGTTTCTAAATATTGAGAAATTCCAGGTTCAAATAAAGTCCTATGTGGGACAGTCTGAAATGCTGGACCAATTGGGATTAGAAGCTTTATTCAAAGTTGTGTCACAAATATGTCTGTCAGATATATTTGGGTCAGAAGGCTGAAAATGATGCTCTAACATTATAGAGAGTTTGGGGTGACTGTTCAGGCAGCAAAATGGCTCTGTCATTTTTTCATTTTGGAAGCTGCTAACTTGCGCTTTCTGTCTACTCAAGTAATTAATTTTATTCCTTCTCAAGTCTCTGATGGGATTGAAGACCAGATTGTTTAGTTTTACAATTAGGACTAGTTGTTTTGGGGTTACAATGTTTTAGGTTTAGACCGATATTTTAAGTTGATAAAGATGAGATATGATAGATATGGATTTACATTCAGAATTTTAGACACACCAAGATAGGAAAGATGTTTTTTTCATGGTTGCCAAACACAAATAGCCAAAACACTAGGAATGTAACATTTATACAATTCCTGATTGTTTCATGGTTCTTCTTGCCATAGATAGTTTATTGTATATGTGTGTAACAATATAAATTTATATGTAAAAAAAGAAAAATAATAAAAATAAATTTAAAAAATAAAAAGAAAGTGATGGTCACCAGGAGCACTTAACCATTTGTATGGGATGGAGCATCTGATGAACAGCTCCTTCTCGCTCCCAACCTCCCATGCATTGGATTGTCAATTCTGAGAGACCTTCTACTTAACTGTCACATGTCTCCACTTACTGCAAGGTCCTCACTCACGTATTTCACTGTTCTTGACCTAACTTTTTTCTTCTTCCCTTTTCTCTCAAATCCCTCACTTCTGCTTCCTGAGATCACTAACCATTAAAGTACAGTGTCCACACCCAAGCTTTCAGGCCCTACTTTGAAGGGAGTGCTCCAGTTGAGGCATGGTTCCACCAACCATGTCTGACCCGGAAGTGGAGGGGAAATAACTAAACTGTAGAGTGAACTTTTGTATGGCCAGTAGATAAAGCCTGATTCCCATGCCACATCTCAGGCTTGATTTAACAGTAATTGTTTACATGACCTTTTCAAGGGCTCCTCGAGATACAGCAATAACTTAAGGAGTGGCTGCCCGAGTCTGTAACTTACCTTCACATTAGCTTTCCTTCTTTCCCCACCTTGCTCCACGTATCCTACATGTATTAATAAAATAATAACCACAAGTCCTTTCGTTCATACAGCCAAGCTACGTCACCACACAGAATTCAGTTCAGTTCAGAAACTAGTGGGAAACTTAGGGTAAGGGCTGCGCATATTTCATGTTTCTGGGTGAGACATCAGAAATGAAAAACAAAACTTCTCAGATCTGTCAGAGAAGTGACGTCACAGGACAAATGACTATCTCCAGGATCAGAAAGGCAGACAGGCAGGCAGGCATAAAGAAAACAGGGCTTGCCAGAACAGAAACCCTCAAAAGGAAACCCCAGGTGGGAACTAAAGCTGGGTGGAAAAAACTCAGCTGTAACTGACAGATTACTGGAGGTTCAGCACAGGCAACCATGAGATGTAAAAATGCCAGGGAAACAAGCCATGGGGAGCCTCAAATGCTTACAGGTTTAATACCAGCACCCCAACGAGCTTCCTGTAGCGACTAATAGGAGAAAGGCAAACAGAACCACCTAGAAATACAGCTAGACACACTGCTGTTCTTAGTGAGCCTTGCCCATCGGCTTCCTGTCCCACCTCATGTAGATGGCGTAACTGAGAATCTCTGCTGAATTCTAAGGCCAAAGGTTCAATGCTAAGACTGGGTGTGTCCTCTGCCCCGCAACTGGTGCCACAGCACTAAGTGTCTATTTACCATCATCACGCCTGTCTTCCAACAGAAAGTTACAACACACACTAAAAGGAAAATGCAACAAACTAACCAAATAGCAAGACCTCATTTTGGGACTAAAAAAGAATCATGGTAGAGTCATATACAACAAGACTATTACAAATATCAGACCAGGGAATTGACAGAATATTTTAATTATCCACATAAGCTTGTATGTTCTGACTTTTTATATTAATAACTTTAGCATATTCATCATAAACAAATATGTTTGGACAATTTCAAAATACATAGAAAACGTATTTGTCCACCCCTTTGTAATGAGCACACTAAAGAACACATGGACCAAAAAGAAATCTAAAGAAAAATTTAAAGCACTTTGAACTAAAATAAAATTGAGAAACCAATTTCTCAATTGTGATATAAGAAAGACTTAAAATTAGTAACGCAGGTTTTTGATTAATGAAATGAGAAAAAAAGTTAATTAAATCAAAGTAAGAAAATGAAATAAATATTGAAAATGAAAGTGTAAACTGATGAGCCCCCCCCAAAAAAAAACCAGGACCAAACAACAAATGCCTTGTAGATCAGTAAAATTAATAATGTAACCCTCACTGAACTAATGGGTCTAGACCCAGACCATCTGCCCTTCAAAGTCTTTAGTTCAAGACAGATTATTCACGGAAGCATGAGTCACAAAATTATAACACTGCTAGAATATAACATGGGGAAATTGTGTAGGCTATCTTGTGTGCTAGTTAATTTTTTTGCTTTTGTTTTTGTTTTTATGTTGTTGTTGTTGTTGTTTTGTCAGCTTGACACAAGCCAGTGCCATCATCTGGGAAGAGGAGAGTTCAATTGAGAAAGTTATCCCACCGGGTTTACCTGTAGGCAAATGTATGGGGCACTCTCTTGATTGGTGATTGATGACTAATTTAGGTGGAAGGTTTCAGCTCACTGTGGGCAGTGCCACCTCTGGGCATGTGGTCTTGCGATATATACAAAAGAAAACAGAAGAAGCCAAGAAGATCAAGATGGTAGGCACCCCTCCTCCACCATCACTTTTCTAGTTCCTGCATCCAGGTCCCTGCTCTGCGCTCCTGTCTTCACTTCCTCAAGTTGCTTTTGGTCAGAAAGTTTATTGGCGTACCAGAAGCCTAACTAAGACATTTTTTTTAGCAAGGTGTGTGTGTGTGTGTGTGTGTGTGTGTGTGTGTGTGTGTGTGTGTGCCTTGCATATAATACAATGTATTACCGAGCTTAGATCATACCCTAGCAGCTTTCTAGGTTCATCAACAAAGTCATGATAAATGAATAAAAGAATTGTTATGTTGGACTACACCAAAATTAAACAGTTTTGACCCAGAATGGCAAAATCTTAAAAATAGGCAGATAAACTGCACACTGGGAAAGAGAAGGTTTTTTTCAAAAGATACACTGATAAGCAAAACTCATCAATAAGAAACAACCACCTACTTTAAGACTATCCCAGTGGCTTGAACAGACAGCAAAGAAGACAGAACATAACAAGCAAGCATGTGAAGTGATGTTCAACATTATGTGTGGCTCAGGAATCACAGATTAAAACACAGCTAAAGAGCCAGTGCACATCTCCCAGAAATGTCCAAATCTAAAGCACTCCCATACCTAATGCTGGTGAGGATGGGAAGCAACAGAGACTCTTATTCATTGCTGTTGGAAATGGAAAGTCCTACTGCCAATTCATTGGTTTCTTTCAAAATTAAACACACTCTTACTATATGTGGTAGTCTCAATAAGAATGTCCCCCAGCGACTCACTTTGCAGTGCTGTTTAGGGAGGTGACACAGCCTTGCTGGAGGTAATATGTTAATGGGGACAAAGTTTGAGAGCTGATAACCTCACCTCACATCCAGTTAGCTCTCTCTGCTCTCTGCATGTGAGCGGAGTAGTGATGCCTGAGTTTCCTGTACCTGCCACCATGCCTGCCACTTGCTGACAACGCCTCTGCATCATGATGGACACTTATTGGTCAGGAAAGACAAGCCAAAGCAAACTCTCTATTCTGTAAGCTGATTTTGGTCATGGGATTCTATCACAACAACAGACAAGGAAGTGAAACAACACACAAGCCAGCAATTCTTCTCCTTGTTATGTACGTAAAGGATTTGAAAATGTAAGACCATACAAGTCTGTGCACCCGTGTTCGCAGAAGCTTAGTTCATAATTGCCAAAACTTGAAGCAATCAAGATGTCTTCAGGAGCCGAATAAAGAACAGGCTATCCCACATCCAGACAGTGCAATATCAGTCAGCACTAAAATAAAATGTGTTATCAAGCCAGGGAAACAAATGCAAGAAACTCTCACTGGGGGGAGGAAAAAAGCCACAAGGACACATACTGGTGAGTGCAATTTATAGCACACTCTGGATGAATCATTCATTATTTATGTGAGAGACTTAAGTCCTCTCATCTTACTGTTTCCCATAAATGAAATAGGGCCGAAGACTTCCTGCTCCTGGGATTGTTCTGAGAAGTAAATAAAATGCATATAAAGAGCATTTGCTATCTCATACCCAATAAGCCTTCTAGAACACAGCCTCAAAGACATAAAGAAAAGAAAGCACAGCAGGTGATTCCCAGTTCCTCAGCTACGGAGGACTATAAAACTAGCAGCATCCACTCCTTTCTCTTTCATAACGAGTAACGCAGTTTAATCGGGAGTTTGACGTTTTAAATCGAAGTCCACTGACATCTATTGTAAAAATGGAAACCCTCAGACGCTGCGACAAGTGAGAAGATGCTGTCAGTTCCTTGTTCCTGAGCCCTCTGTAAAGATCAAATCCTGGTGTAGTTAGTGTGATAGCTGTGACGACCATCACAAACAAGAAGCCACTAGAGGCTCCACCAGTGCTGCCTCTGCGGCAGGCTTAGCCCGTCGTAGGCATCCTTATTCTTATTGATCTTCCCTCAGAAGTGATAAAGCTACCCTTGGGGAAGTGAAGCTGCACAGAGCTGTGTGAGCCAGGCTGAGCGCCAGGATTTATGTCCGCAGGGTATGAAAGGCCAAATAGGCAAGGAAGTCAGAAAACAAATTCTCATTACAAAGGGGTGGGGGACCAGGTCCCTAGGAACCACACAGAAAATCTGACCACAAAAGCAAAGCAGAGTTTTCTAACATAATGAAAAAAAAAAAAAAATACAGCCATGATTTACCCAAAGCCAGCAAAAAAACCCCTACAAGCTTCACTGGACAAAATTCAGAACATGAGAGACTGTTAGGATAATGGATCCCCTTTATCCTAAGCTGTTACAATTATTCCACTTTTAACAGGAGCAAAATCTTTTTTGGTATGAGTCTAGAAAGATCTTCCTGTGTGGTTTTTTTTTTTTTTTTTTTTCTTTCTTTCTAAATTACATGGAGAATTTCAGGCAGGACATGGGAGAGACGTAGTGAAGGCATAGTTTTTCTGGATTTAGAACATAAAGCAGTTTTCTTTCTTTCTTTTTTTTTTTTAATTTTTTTTTTTTTTTTTTTTTTTTTTAGATAGGTTTTCTCTGTGTAGCCTTGGCTGTCCTGGAACTCACTCTGTAGATCAGGCTGGCCTCAAACTCAGAGGTTCAACAGGTTCTGCCTCCCGAGTGCTGTGATGAAAGCTGTGCACCACCATGCTTGGCCTCGTAAAGCAGCTATAAGCAATGTGTTTAATGCAATATAAATTCAGAACTTGTGAAGCAAACCAGAATTCAGATTTAATAAGTTAATGCAATTTTTAAAAATGACTTAAATGATATAGTGCTCATACTGGGCATTTTGTTTTAAATTTTATTTTATTTTATTTTATATGCATGCACCTGAGTTTATGTATGTGTATTGAGTATGTGTCCACAGAGGTCAGAAGAGGTATCAGATCTCCTGGAACTGGAGTTACAGACAGTTGTGAACTAGCATGTAGGTGCTAGGAACTGAACCTGGGTCCTCTGCAAGAGCAGTAAGTACTTCTAACTGCTTGAACCATCTCACCAGCCCCTGGGCTAAATAAGTCATTTTTAAAAGCACTGTATGGAACAGCCACATATGTACCCCCCCCCCATCATCATTCAAACAGATGTCGGTTTTCAATCCAAAATTGCCTAAAATGGAAACGTTCAAATTCCATTTTTATAGAAAATCTATTTATACAGAATATCTAGGGCCTCCAGACTTCTTTAAAAATAAGATATAAAACATTATTTCACTGCACTCACTTCTACACACAGAGTTAACCCGTGGACAAGCATAGAAGACTTCATGGTTGTAGCAGTGACGAAGGAAGAGCAAGTGTGGCTGCCAGAAGGAGGATGTAGAAGCAGGAGAGAAGAGCAGCTGTCACCTGCTACATAGATGTCACCATTTTATGAGAAAATAAAGTATGTTTAGAAGAAGAGTTATTGATAATGCTGTATTAAACTGTAAAACTAAGAATATGTAATTAAAACACTTGAACATTAACCGTAGTTTTGTGAGTATATGTAATATCATAAACCGACTTTCATACCTCACTTTGTTTTGTTTGAGACATGATTTCTCTGTGTAGCCTTGGCTGTCCTGGACTCACTTTGTAGACCAGGCTGGCCTCGAACTCATGCAGCAACCCACCTGCCTCTGCCTCTCAAGTGCTGGGATTTAAGGCGTATGCCATGCCCGGCTCTCATGTCTCACTTTTTAATAGGAAGTACTTGGTATAACCTATTGATTACAAAACTCGGGATTATGTATTACTATATACAGGCAATACTTTGGAATCCAGAGTTTACAAAAAAATATCTCTTTGTATGCATATTGACATAATTTATTAATAAATGCTTTAAAATACTGAGATATAATAACAGAAACAAAACCTCAGGTTAGACTGATGGCAAATCACCAGAGTGCAGCAAAGCCATCACCTTTATTCTGAAACATAGGGCTGTCCAGGTTAGTAACAGTTTCTCAGTGGAGCAGGTCTGTACTTTTAAAAAGCACACTGTTGGTGTTTAAAAACTGAAAACTCATAGAACAGTGTAATGTGAAGAGGAATAAAGCAGACCACAGCCCTAGAAATTGCCCCCCCACAGAGTCACAGCCTACAGTCAAGCAAGGTCTGAGTTTCCTCTTGCACTAAGTGAGATCGCTCAAAGTACTTCCTCGGTGTCATGAGAATCAAAGATGTCAGACATGGCAAGCAATCTTAGGAGCCAGCTAGTCTGGATACCTTTATTCTAAAAAAGAACAATGGAGTTTTGTGGCATTTACAGAACTTCGGGAGCTTAGAGTGATAGGATGAACAGAGCCTGGATCCACAGTGTCAGTGATGAGAGGCATTATCTTCTGTCCCAGTCAACCTGGGTTACCACAATACTATGGACACTATGACTCATAGGACAGAAATAGACTGCATCACATTGCTCAAGATGCAAGCATCAGGACCTTATTTTCTGATGAGAGTACTCAAAAGCAAGCAGCATTCTCTTAGTCTGCGTTCCCTGTGTCTTTCGTGTGTGTGTGTGTGTGTGTGTAAAGTTGTTGTGTGTGTATTCATGTACATGTGTGGATGCATGTGTGTGTATAAGTATGTATATGAGCATGTGTGTGTGTGTGTGTGTGTGTGTGTAGGGAAAGTGAGAGGAACAATCTCATATTGTTTCATAAAGGCTCCAAAACTATCCAAATGACCTCATCTAGCCTTAAGTACATCCTTCATACCATCATTTAAGGTCTGGACTTCCCACATGAAATGAAAGGTAGATAAAACTCATTATATAACATTTTCTTTCATGACAGTAAACAACTTTCTCACATCTCTCTTTTCTGCCAGTATAACACAACTCTTCCATTTATCTCCACATCCCTCCACAGGAGGGAAATGTTATTTAGAGTAAAAAGAAGAACATATTTAACAGTAACGTCGTCGTACCCTCTTGTCTCTTAACAAGAGAGTAACTGCGTGAAGATTTGAATGTCATACATTTTAGGTTTTCTCCACATCAAAATGCAAACTCACAAGCAAACATGAAGGGGCTAAGTTGGCCATGTTGTCCTCCACACGTATACATCAAGAGTTCCTCAAGCCTGTCTGATTCCATTAGTTTTCTTATAGTAAGTTTCCCAAGCCTGAGACAGTCTCACGAACCCCATCAAAGCTAGTAGGCTGCTAATAGGAAAGCACTTTGTTCCTTCCTGAATACTCCCTTTGCAGACTTCTTTGACAAAAAACAATAACCCAAGCCTTCCTTTCCAACCACAGAAGCAAACAATGCATTCAATGACTGGGGGGAAGGAGGGACCAAGGGTTGTATTTTTCTGTTCAGGGTTAAGAAAAAGAGCTTGTTCACTACAGATTAAAGAAAAAAAAAACCATACAGCGTTACTGAAATTCAAAAAGAAGGCGCTGAGGATGAAAGCCAAGCTTCAAAGGAAAATGGCACTTAATTACACATCTCCAAATGGGAAGAGATGCATAAAACCTACGAAGCTTCAGTGTATAATTTAGTAGAGAATATGAAAACAAATGCTTGGGGCTCTGAGATGGCTCAGGACACAAAACACTTGCTCTGTGCACACAGAAGGCCCAGAGCCCACATCCAGGAGCCCACGTAAAAGCCTTGTAGGTGCAGCTGCCCTCTGGAATGGAACCACGAGTGGGGCAGAGACTGAATCCACAGGTCACGCTGGCTGCCTAGACAGCATGAAAATGACAAGCAGCAGGCTCAGCTAGAGACCCTGCCTCCATAAATAAGGTGGACCAAAGCCTGGGCACCCAATCCTACACACAGATCCGTGCATACCACATGCTCCCTGACACCAAAGGGAAAAAGGAAAACCATCCGAAGAGTTTAAAGGGAGAAAAGCCAAAGAGGAGGCAATTTCTGCAGCTGCACCTCATGGCCCATGTAAGCCCACATAAAACCTTTCTCTCTCAGCGCCTCTCCTGGAATGCTGGGTGAGTCAATGCGTCTTTGGGCCCATTGAATGGTCATGGGAGGACACAGAATGTGAGGGAAGCAGAACATGTGAAAACCTTATTTCTCAGGGTGGATGGTAGAGCTTAAGTGAAGAACCACAACTTTAATATAAGTTTAACATTGAGGAGAATCGTTTGCCCACATGAGAATAGCATGTGATTCCAAGAAAATACAGATAAGAATCAAATCACAGCCATTTTCTCTTGTTCTCCCTGTTCCCACTTACCTTATTTTGTTGTTGTTTGTTTATTTGTTTGTTTGTCTCACCAAAAAAAAAAAAAAAAAAGGGCTCACCAATTACTCTCACTGATCTGTAATTCACTGTATAGACCTGGCTTATAACAGATTCCTAATTGTCCTGCTTCTGCCTCCCAAGTTCCTAAATTACAAGAGTGCACCAACCATGCCTAGCTTTTTTAAACTTTTCAACTGTCAGAAAACACACACAAATTGAAGGTAACTATCTTAGGATTTTCAAGTAGGGTTTGTGTTTGTGTGTGTAACTACATTCACATTGCTATACTCAAGTCACTTCAATTATTCAAGCATAGGATTACTTTTGTTAAAAAAAAAAAAAAAAACAATCCAACAGATAAGTAAGAGCATATGAGCTCTGATGTAAGGAAGTGGGATTGCTGCCTAAAACACATGTCAGAGCTTTGCAGGTGCTTCCCTGAGGATATAGCACTAACTATCTGGCAACACCAGCTCCTAAAACTGAAGGCAGGACACATAACTCCAATAGCAAATCAAAATAACTAGAGGCTGTGTTATTGCAAACAATGAGAACATCAAGAAATACTACTAGTGTTTGTAAAAACAACAACAACAACAACAAAAAAGTGCATCTTACTGGTGAGAACTATAGCCAATCTACTTTGGCTCTGGTCCTGATTACCGAGTTGACTTCTTACAAGAAGTAATTTTGGAGCACTTAATTTACAGGAGCCAGTGGAATCTAAGTTATAATCCAGCAGAACCTCACATATCCAATAAGATGAATCTTTGCACTATCCTAAATTTGTCTGGGCTAGACTATTTAGGATTTCTCCATATGAGGTAAATTACAAAAAGAGATAAGAGGTTTGGAATATAGGAACAAAATCTATATTCAGATGGTCAACAGCTACATTGCCAAGAGTGAAAAGATTGTCATCTCAATTTCTCTTGCTTTGTCTCTTCTCCTTCTCTAAAGATGGGCTTTCCTGTCTTAGGATGAACCTGGTCCAACCACAACGGCTCTTGACCCAGCTTGTCTAGACCTTCACATTGCATTGGGAGGAGATGGAGCCTTAGAAGTCTCAGTTTCAATGCTTCAGTAGCAAAAATGACTAAGAGACCTGGTGTCAAGCATCCACTGTCAGAAGTGTGTTGCATACCAATTTTCTGGAAAACTTTTGTGCTTGCTATGTGTTGGAGGTTGGTTTCTGCTGCTGTAGTAAAACGCCAAGATTAAAAGGAACATCACTGCTCTACTCGGGGAGGACAGGATTCAGCACACAGTTGATAGTCAACCATCAAGGGAAGCCAAGGTTAGAAGCTGGAGGCTGAAACTGAAGCAGAGGCCATAGAGGGGTGCTGCTCAAAGGCTTGCTCCAGTAAGAAAGAAACAAAGAAAAAGAATGACTTGCTCAGTTTTCATTTCCTTTCTTCCTTCCTTCCTTCCTTCCCTTTTCCTTCTACGACTTTTTAAAAATAAAAATATGATTGCATTTCCCCCTTCCCTTTTTTTCCTCCAATCTCTGCTGTGTGCTCTCAGCTCACACCTTATGTGCCCCATCTTTATTCCTCTTTAATTTCATGCCCTCTTTTTCTTTGACTATTATTGTTACATCTATCTATAAATACACAAATGTATAAGTTAAATCCGCCAAGTCTATTTAGTGTACGTATATGTGTATGATTTCAGGGTTGACCATTTGATATTAGGTAACTAATTGGTGCCTCATCCTTAGGGAAAGCTAATTCTCCCTCTCTCAGTAGTCCTTAGCTGCCCGTTGTCCTTTGTCTGGTTGTGAGATTCCATCTCCTCCGTATACAATAACACATCTATTAATGCCGTTGTTGCTCAGAGTTTGTTTAAGCAGCCATGTTGTTATGAACTCATAGGAGTAGATTCCTGTGATTTCTAAGAGACACAATCTCACAGCAGATTTCTCTGTCCTCTGGCTCTTGTGGACTTTCTGCCCCCAACTCCATGATGTTCTAGGAGCCTTGGGTGCAAGAGTTGTATTGTATGTGTATTTATTACGACTGGGTACACCATGATTAGTCGTTCTCTCTATTTGAAAAGTTGTGATTTCTGCTATAGTCACCATCTGCCTTAAAGACAAGTTTCTTTGATGAGGAGTGAGAGCTGTATTTCTCCATAGGTATACAGATGAGTATTTAGAATGGAGGTATGCATGTTGCTGGTCTATCAAAGTGGTAGTCATGGATTCTCTAAGATATGTGACCCCCAGGAGTTGGCTATGTTTCTAGTACCAGGCATAATTTCCCTCCTGTGGAGAAGGTCTTAAGCCCAATTAAACCACAATTGGTTGCCACCAAAATATGGGTACCCCCATTGCACATTTATTGCAGAGCTGGGAATTATTGTGGTTCTTAAGCATCGTGGCTGAGTTGGGCTATTGATTTCTTCCCTGCTTTGGCTGCTTGTTTAACACTTCTGGTAGTAGAACAGCTAGTCCTTGGGGAGGAGGCTTTCTGGTCAGATCCAGCTCAAATCTCCCAAATATTACATCTAAAGTAAATTTTCTCTTCAGCAATTGGGACTTGTCTTCAGCCTCTAGAAGGCAACCAAGGGCAACAGCGATAACCTATAAGAGTTCTAGCTTTACAATTGAGATGTGATCTGAGTAAATTAATGAAATAAAATTAAAAATAAAAAATAATTTAAAAAGTAAACTCTGTTCCTGTTCTCTCGGTGTCTCTCTTGATCTTTTGTCTCTTGCCGTGTGAAGATGAAGTGAGAGGAAATGTACTTCCCCCAACTGCAGAAAGACAAGAAATAAATGTCTGCCCTTCACAAATTACCAAGCCATGGTTAGTTGGTTATGGCAACCAAAAGCGGGTTAAGAGGCACTTCTTTAGAATCCCTGCTTAAATACCATTTTCTGTCGTTTTGCCCATGAGACGGCAAGGTGCCTTCAGCACTTATATCAACAATTTGACTCATCCAGAAATCAAGCTGGCCATGGGCATATGAAATAAGAACTTTCAGTATTGAGTTCTTCAAAATATTTGATGAGTAAAAATTGTGGATGCTCAAAGTATACAGAATAATGATTTGGTAATTGTATACATTACTTTCCACAGTCGAATTATTACCACATTGAAGCCTGCCCGCACCACTGTAACACCAATCTTCGGACCTTGTTCATCTTATAACTAAAATTTGCACCTTTTAGTCCATATCTCTCCATTTCTCTCATCTCCTCCCAGCTCCTGATAACTATGGTTCTACTTCTGTGCTTCTAATTCTGTTTCTATATGAGTTTAACTTTTCTAGATTTCACATCCAAGTGAAATCATGCAACACTTCTGTTTCAGAGTCTGACTTACTTCTCTTAGCACAATGTTTTCCAGCTCCATTCACGCTCCCAGCTATGGCACAACTTCCTGCTTTTATGCAAGTAAACAACATACAACTATTCATGCATGTAAACATATTATGACTTTTTGATCCATTTGTCTTGGGTTATGTCCTCATCTTGCAGTGAATACAGAGGTGTGACTCTCTGTGTGATGCTTCTTTTGTCAATTCTGGACATATACCCTCAAATGTAATTACTAGATTGTATAGTAGCTTGAGAAAATTCCATATTGCATGCTGCTTTTCTCTGCCTCTCTCAGCACTTGATAGTCCTTGGGTTTTGTTTTGCTTTTCAATAATGCCCATCCAAACAGATTGCTTTGATAACTCATTGTGATTCTTATTTGTACTTAGTTCATGACTGCTGATTGATTAGTGATGCTTAGCCCTTTTCAAATCTACCTGTAGGCCATTTCTATATTTTGCTCTAGAAAAAAAAAAGTATATATTGAGGGGTTCGCTTTAGAAAAAAATCATGTGACCCATACTTTTGTTCTAAAGTGAATAATGTCAATTTTTGAAGTGACTAGATCAATATTCCATGTAACCAATGTCCATCTACTTCTTTTAAAAGGAGAGCTTCCAAGCATAGAGACTGCAGTTACCTACGCGGACTTGTCATTGTAGTTAGTTGTTCTTATTGTTTTCCATAAGAAGCAAAGTTATTTTTGAATCACAGAAAAATTAGTTCTCGGGGGGGGGGGCGTTGTCCTCCTCAGCACGGGGGCCTCTTTCTGCGAGCTAAGTAGTTGCTGGCATGCAAGAGTAGCTGCACACAGACGGAGCATAAACCACCATATCTTACCACAGATGCTGTGCCTTGGAGAAGAGGAGCTGTGAGCGGTGACAAATGCTGGAATGCACTGAAGTACCAATTACTAACTATTTAAAGACAACGCCACCTCCGAAACGGAACACGGTTCACGATGATGACAAAGTTAGTTCTGTTGGAGGAGTCAAGGAACCCCACACTCCCTATGGCAAACCTTTATAATCTATAATAATCACAAGTTTTCTTGGGGGAATTTCTTGTCTAAGGATGAGTTCAAAGCATTAATTAAGCCACTGTATATGTGTGTTGGAGTTGTTCGTGTGTGGTTTGTAATACATAGTTGTCAACGGGTCTGAATGAGGAGAATGGAGTGCAGATGCCCAAGCTGCCTGCCTGTGAAGAACACAGACTCTGGGGTGCCTCCCTGCCATCAGCTTGATTGCCCCCGCCCCACCCAAATTCATATATCAAAGTCCTGGGTTAGCCACTGTTCATTATTATCACAAAATACCCGGGGCATCTACTTCAGAAGGGAAGAATCTTATTCAGCTTGGAGCTTAGGTGCTTCAGAGGATTTGGCCTCTGCTAAAGGCTCTGCTTTCCTACCTCACCTACGGATGCACTGCAACATGAGAGCATGAAGCCTCTATGAGACCTTTCGCAGCTTGGCTTCTCAAGGCCTCAAGGAATCTTCACTAAGATCATACTGCTTAATGCTCCCTCCACCTCCCAGCAGTGTCCCCCACGAGGACCAATACTTTAAAGCATAGTGGGGCGTGAACCACATCTAAGCCAGAGGAAGTTGTCATCTCCAGTATCTCTGGGTAGGGCTGTGCTAGAAGACAGGGCCTCTCGACCACAGGGAGCCCATCTCTAGCATCCTGGAGTGGGACCACGCTGGTACATAGAGTCTTTAAAGAGGTGAAAGTTTCAAAAAGGAACAGCAGAGTGGACCCTAACCCAGTCAAACTGCTGCAGTCGTCTCGGAAGAGGATATTGTACAAAAAGAGACTCCAAGTAGTGAAAACACAATGAAAAACACATGGAGATGCAAAAAGGTGGCTGCCCTTGAAGTCAGACATGGTGGTCCATGCTTGTAATCCAAGGACATGAGAGGTCAAATAGAAGGATCATAAGTTTCATCATCCTAAGCTACATAGAAAATTCCAGATAAGCCTAGCCTGGGATCAACTAAATGGCCCAACAAATTAAAACCCATAGACACCTGCAATTCAAAAAGAGGAGGTCTCATAATTCAGAAAAGAAAGAAAGAAAGCAAGAAAGAAAGAAAGAAAGAAAGAAAGAAAGAAAGGAAGGAAGAAAGAAACTTGCCAACACTTGGATCCTGATTCCAACTTCAGAACTGATTTCACTTTGTATGACTTCAACTTAGTGTGTTGGGGTGAGAAAAAAATTCATGCAAGAAATTTTCTTTTTAAAAAAATTTTATTAATTTATTCAGATTACAACTAAATTGTTATCTCATCACTTGTATCCTCCCATTCCTCCCTCCCTCCCGCTTTCACCCTATTCCCCTCCCCTAGGTCTATGACCCAGGGGGACCTCCTCCCCCACTATATGGTCATAGGCTATCAAGTCTCATCTTGGTAGCCTGCTTATTCTTTCTTTGAGTGCCATCAGGCCTCCCCACCAAGGGGAAGTGGTCAAATATGGAGCACCAGAGTTCATGTCAGAGTCAGTCCCCGCTCTCCACATAACTGTGGAGAATGTCCTGTCCATTGGGTAGATCAGAGTAGGGGTTCTATGTTTACTATTGTATTGTCCTTGGTTAGTTCTGAAATGTCAGAAATTCCTGCATCCCAGGTCCCCTGTGGCCTCGTACTGCATATGGGGTTAAGTAGTGACTACCCTTCTACATAGAGATACCTTCCCTGGTCCTGTGAAGTTCCTCACATTTCCTATTTTCACATCTCTAATTGCTCTCCTCCATCACTTGCCTCCAATAGCTGACCTCTGTGTGCCTGTGAAAGTGAGAGCCAGAGAGATAATCTGCCCAGAAGCAGGCTGCTGACGTCACAGTGCAAAGCCATCGATCAAGCTGCCCAGGGAGACTTGGCAACAGCAGGCCCATTAAAAACATTTCCTCTAAAGCCAGCTGACATTGATTTTTTTGGGTACACCTCCTGAGCCACAGAACAGAGGAAGCCATAACTCTTCCCTAGCCACCGTGATTACTGAAGAAGAGTCACCTTGTATACACACAAGGTAGAAAATTGCGAGTGGCTTCCTCCACCCTCCATCCTTTCCCACCTGCTTATTTAAAAGTCATATGAGCTCGAGAGGAAGGTTGTTATGTTCCCAAAAGGTGACACAGTGGTTTTGTCTGGATCAGGGCTTTTTAGTCAAGTGCTTGAAAAGGATTACTTCTGTCTCAGGTTAAGGTGAGGCGACAGTTGTCCTTTCTGATCGGTGATGCCACAGTGAACATCATTCCGTTATCCATTTGAAGGCTTCACAGAGGCAGCATGAAGGTGTGGTAAGGGGGTCAGGACTGCACAGAAGTTGAGAGCAGATGCTCCTCTTGTTCCCTACCTTTGCCTTCTCTTCCGGCTTTCTCTCATTCTTACTCTAACTTTATTCACTCATTCTCTCATAGAGCGATCTAAAAAGACTTTTCAAGGGAAGATGGAGTCTCCATAGTATTATAGCTGAATGGGGGATTACTTTTGGGGAGGCCCAGGACTTGTTAAATTTCAGTAGAACTATCTTGCAATGAGGCCAGCATATCGCCATTGATTTGTGCTTCATAGATTAGTATGACAAAGATTTATGTGGCATGGTAAGATACAAATTCAGAGGACTGATTGGACAAAAGGTGAACCCGTACTTCTCGGCAACCACACACGTGTGAACACACATACACACTCACAAATCATAACCATCCCTCTCTTCTCTTTCCTCACCAATGCACACTCAACCCCCAGCTACTATTCATGCAGGCACCCAGCCACAATTATATACACTACCAACAAGTACTCACTTGGTCCATGCCATCTTATTTCAGGTGGCCATAAGAAGATACTATAAACCATGTGGCTGGAACAACAGAACTTATCTCTTACATTTCCAGAGGCTGTGAACTCTGTGGGGAGATTAGCAATTAGCAGTAGGATCTGTGGTCGGCAGAGGGAGGAAGCACAGCAACCCCAGCTGTGTCTCCCTACTCCATCTAAACTTACTTGCTTCCTGGAGGCGCTACCTCCTAAAACCATCCATACAGTAGGGAATTTTTGAAGGGCATAAAGATACAGTATACAGTGCGTGCCAACAAGTACAGCCCTCATGCAACACACCTCCTACACACACCATTTCAAATTAGATCTATTATAAAAAAAAACCGATTAGCAAATGAAAGTAATGTGGGGAAATATCAATAAAACCATCTCCAATTTCTGTCCTTTATAATATCCACTTCTGGTATATAGTTCATCCAAATTAGGGAAATAACTACCACATTTGAAATATACTTTTTATCCCATTTTTCCTTCATTTTTGTGTCTTATGCCTCCTGAGCATGAACCAGTTTAGCTAAGATGTAAAACTTGGCTACTATATAGCCAAAAAGCATTGCAGTGACATCTTGTGTGGGTACCAGATCACATTTTCTCATCTTCTCTGGCTCTTGCCTAAAAGCAAGAAATGCTTCCTTACTTACAAAACAATTCTATGCACGGTCGTTAGGCAGTTTAGGAACAGAAGGAGATTGTGGGTTTTAAGTCTTAGGTGGGGTGTTCACTCTTTTCCAAAGCTGAGAGCTAGATTCTTCATCCTCATCTAACTTATAGAGAGCCCAAATGAAATCAAGTTGCGACTATAAACCTACCACTCTAACAGGTCGTCTTGCACCCTCCCACCTCCCTTCTAACTACTCTCCCTTTGTTTTACTGCACATAATCTTCATCAATGACTAGAGAAAATGGGGATCATGCTGGTCTTTAAATCAGTTTCCTTTCTTTCCTCTGTTGTTCTGCAAAAGATTTTCAAGAATGAGTTGCAATGCACTGAGATCTTGGGATCAAATTGCAAAGCACTGAGATCTTGGGATCAAATTAAACATCTGCCTTAGCCTTTGCTCCCCAATTTGTATAACTAATTTTGTTTTTGTATAAAACTTTGTATAGAGGTGTCTTTAGTTCACCTTCCTTGGCGCCATACAAACAATGTTCCAGCAGCTGGGGAGATGGCTCAGTCAGTAAAGATCTTGCTACAGAAAAGCAGGCAGCTAAGTTTGATCTCTAGAGACCACATTTTTAAAAAAGAAGCCAGGTATGTGGTGTGTGCTTGTAATCCCAGCCCTGGGGAGGCAGAAACAGGCAGATCCCTAAGCACACTGGACAGCCAGCCGAGTGTGGTCAGTGAGTTCCAAGTGAATATGAGCCCCCGTCTCTCAGTAAGGCAGAGCATGCCTGAGTAACAACGCCCAAGGTTGTCCTCTGATTTCCACATGCATGTGAACACTCATCCCTGTGTATTAACAGAAACACAGACACAGACAAACAGACAGATAGACACACGCACTGCTAGAACAAGCACCTTAGTCAGAGAAACTGGACAATAAGAGCTTGTCACTCACACTCTGATCTCCTACCCATAATAGTGTGTTCAGGATGAGTGTACATCATTGGCTGGGGGACGAGGTGCTGGGAAAGCCTTATTTGCATGAAGAGGAATGCCAGGTGCTTGCTGGACATGCCTTTGTAAAGAGAGAGGAAGTGTAAGCTGACTATGATGGATAACTTCCATTTATGTACTCATACATTTCTTGGTTATCTGAATACACAATTGAGCTTAGAGCATACTGCATGGAATATACTGACAGCTGACTAACTTCTATAATTTTTATTCCATTGTTCAAATAGAAAGCATTCAGGCCAATAGTAACAGAATTTCTTAAGGCTGTATTCTTTGTTTCAGTCAACCTTTGCCTGCTCTGTGTTGCAATACCTGGGACATTCCCTCAAACATGACCAAGCATATTGACTCTAATTAGCCTAAATTTTTTGAGAAACCAAAATTTTATCATTTAGTTAATATTGTGGAGAACTGTGTCATGAGCAATTGTTATTGCTGGCATTGTTATAATTGCACTCTAATTGCTATAGAGGAAAGAGCTGACTTTTCCTTATCTAGGATCCAAATGGCTAGGAGATGAGAGGTTTAGGGGGTGTGGAAGGGAGCTAGCTGTCTCTCTAGTTCTAAACCTGTGCTCTGATTCTGGTGGTCCTGGTTAAGAATTGAACCAGGGAGATTTGTCAATTGGTATCAAGTCTCACCCCAGCTAAGGGTTAACCATGTGCCAGTGAAAGGGCATACACCCAAGAGTAATGGGCAACACACATTGTACTTGGTGGGTTTTTAACATAGAGAGGACTCAAAGTTGGATAGATAGAAAAGGGAGTAGGTCTGGATAGGTAAGAATAAATATGACTAAAATTTTACCTGAAATATCATAATAAAATAAAAAATGTAAACCTGGGATTGGCATAAAGGATTCATGGAAAAATGTCATTGAAGTAGGGCATGGTGGGAAAAAAAACAAATTCTCAATTTAAAAAACAGAATTGCTCTCATATTTCATTGGTTAAAGATTAAATTCATTTCCAGGACAAAGGTAAATCTTTGGAGAAAGGGATTTATGTCTTTTCCCATCACGCCCAACACCAACTCAAATACAGTCCCTGCCACCTCCACCACTTGAACAATAGTCTAGATCATGGAGAGAAGAGATGCTCTCAAAAAGGCACCAGGAGATCTCCAGCACCTCATTTGCATTGTTTCTTCTACTTGGATGCCAACTATGCCTCCAAGCCCCATTCTCACTCTGATGAAATCTACCCCATCCATTGCCAAAATCCCCCTCCCTCCATGGAGGACAAATACCTCTGCATTTCTCGTAACACTAACACAGACACACAGACACACAGACACACACACACACAAACAAACAAACAAACAAGACATTGCATTTGTTGGCCCCTTCTAGAAGCAAACACAACTTGGGACTTAGTCATAACTAATTCTAGCTTGGTCACGGAAATAGTGACCTGAAATCTTGCAAACACTCCCGTACACACTCCAGTGTAGCCATCACCTTTTCTACCACTCAAGAGCTTTCTAATTAATGTTAATTACCTGTGACATATTTATACCTTAATATTTCCCAACTGTTCTTTGCTATTGATGTCAAACTACTAAAAAACTATTGAAGCTCCACCCTCCTAAAATTCAGAGCCCATTACTGGAAAGCTGTATTTTGGATGTTTTCACCATGGACACTGGAGTTCAATAGCTATTTTCTCCAGATTCTAACTAACTATACCCCTATACGCTTGCTCTCCTCACTCAATTACTCTAACACTAAATTTTATGTTTGTCATAAATCTTTTAACTTTAGATACCATTCATCATCTCATTCCTAAAAAGTAGTGCCACAGCTGCATGGAGCTTTAGGATCAGAAAGCTGCCTTTGGAATCAAATAATCATCAAGGTTGGGAGGCAGAATATCATCATATTTGATTTTACAGTGTAGGAGCAAAAGCTTCTCTTTCAAATGCATTATAAAGAAAGATATTTAAGCATTCTAAAGCATATGTTTCCTCATCTGAGAATATATGGAGAGGCCTAAAGTATTTATTTCCTACGGGTAGTATATACAAAGATGCCCTACTAGATAATCAGTAGAAATGGACATTTGCACATAGAACAGGAGTGTCTGGTGCTGTTTGGGCAATTTATTGTTTGTTGTTTGTTTTCTCAGTTTTCTTCAACTCTCATTGAGAAGTCCTGTAGGGAAAGGAGTTAGTGCCACCACCTATGATAGTTTTTATCTTAGGGTTTTGCTGCAACCTTACTCAGGTGTCTGTATCTTTTGTGCCTCGGCTTGAAATAAACCTGATCTTTGTGGCTTCTTACTTGTTAAGCAAAGGATTCAATAAAATACCAGTTTTGTTACATGAGAATAAAGTCAAGGACATACTCTTTCTTTATAATGAAGAGAAGAATTCTGTTCAAAGGACAAACTTATCACTTCACAGGCTTGCATCAGAAAGTATTTCTTGCTAGTTGAATGTAAAGAACTAGAAAATTTCACAAAATAATATTTTAATCTTCATCTTATTTATGTCTGTTAAATTTTTATTCAGTATTAGAATTCGAAGAAAATGGTATAAACTGCATATAATGGAATACAAACGTATCAAGCATTGAAGCAGAATAATAATTCTAGAAGTTAGACTCACACTCTTAGGGCTAGGTAATTCTTGGAAAAGTTACTACACACATGTAATTGAGAAAAGACAGTGTTTGTAATGAGTGATTCTGGCAAATGAGGCTCATTCAAGCAGAATAATGAAAATAGGTTCCTATATCTCACCATTTGTAAAAATCAGTTCAAAACTAAAAATATAAATATAAGGCCCAAGACTGTGGAAGTACTAGGAAAATTACCCCAAGACATTAGAATGGATGAACACTGTTTGGAAGTGACCCCCAAATCACAGGAAGCCAAAGGAAAAAAGGTAAGTACTAACTTGTGAGATTTGAGATCTTCCGTACAACACAAGAAATATGAGACTTGAGATTGTCCATACAATACAAAAAATAATGAGTGGAGAGACAGCCTACAGAATGACTTGTGTGCAGCTAATAAACAGAGGAGACAAAGAATTCAGCAACTTAATAGGAAAAACTCACAAATAGTCTAATTTTAAATGAACAAGATATCTAAACGACATTTTTTTTTTCCTGAAGAAAACATAAATTGCCACTGGGTATATTTGTTTGTTTTCACCATGAAGAAACGATAAATGTTTGAAATGTGTGTTGGTCAGATTGAGTTAGAATAAAAAAACAAAACCCTGAGGTAATCAATTTGTAAAAGTAAACTGTATTTGGGGACCAAATTTGGCTGGAAATATTTCAGGATTCATTGGCCCCATTGCTTTGGTCCTATAGCAAGGAGGCACACTGTGGTTGAAACATGTGACACAGAAAAACTGTTCATGTCATCACTATAAAATAAATCAAAGAACCTGAGGACCCACTGGGGCTTCCAAAGACACAGCAACAATCACCTGAGTCCCACTCTCCCTGTGAAATTCCCATTATCCAACCCCCATATCATTAAACTGGAAGTGAAGGGATAAACACAGAGGGCTTCAGAGAATATTCCAAATCCAAACTGTGACCAAATCAAAGGGATTAAGACGTGCACCATCACCACTCAGCGTAATTTAAAATATAATTACATCATTTTTCCCTTGTCATTTCTTTCCTCCAGTTCTTCCCATCTCCCTTCCCTCCAACCCCTCTCAGGTCTGCCCCTGATTCCCTCTCGAATTCATGGCTTATTTTTCTCTTACTGGTATTGTTACATATATATATCAAAACATAAATATATAACTAGAGGAGTCTATTTGGTGTTGCTTGTATGTATATGATTTCAGGGCTGACCACTAGGTACTAGATAACAAAATAGGGGGCTCATCGCTCAGAAAGACTAAGTCTCCATCCCTCAGCACCCCTTAGTCTCTTGTAGCTTTTGGTACCTGGGTGAGGTACTATGACACTCCCTTCTTCCGTGTTAGACAATCCATTGATGTTGCCATTGTTTGAGTCTTATTTAGGCAGCCATATTGGTGCTGCAACATGAGTGTAGCTTTCCTCTCATTTCTAGGAGACAATCACCGCAGACTTCCTAGCTGTCTAGCCAATAGTCTCTCTACCCCATCTCTGCACTGTTCCCTGAGCCTTAGGTACAGAAGTTGTATCCTTTAGAGCTGCCTACCTGTGATTGGTTAGCAGTCCTCTGTATCTTGACCAGTTATTATTGTCTGTGATGGCCACAGTCTACTATACAGAAGCTTCTTTGATTAGGGTGAGAGCTACACTTATTTGTGGGTATAAAAACAAGTATTTAGAAACTATGCTGGCCTAGTGAAGTGGTGGTAGTGGTAGGTCTCACTAGCCCCATGTGGTTGGCTAGTTTTCCGGTACCCAGCATAATCTGCCTCCTCCTATTGAGCAGGCCTTGGATCCAATTAGTCACCACCAAGACAGGAATGCCATTACTGCACTGTCAGGAATGCCTTGCCATGCCGGTCACTGCTGTGGTTCATAGTCATCACAGCTGGGAATGTCTTTGATTGCTTCCCTCACTTGTCAGTTTGTATAACACCATCTGGTACTATGAAAACTAGTCCTCAGAGACAGGCTTTTCAGGTCAGATCCAGCTTGGATCTTCCAATTCCTATGTCTGCAGTGCATGTTGTCTTCAGCAAGAGGGACCTGCCTTCAACCCCTGGGAGACAAACCAGCGCAGCAGCAATAGCCTGTGTTGTTCTCAGAATCTATTAGACTCCCCTAACCAGTAACCTGAAAAGAGGTGTCTCATGTTTGGTAATGAGGGTTTTGCATATTAATATTTCTGTATTCTTGAGAATTTCATACATGTTTACAATTAAACAGGATCCTAATAACCGGTATTTCCCACCTCCAACTCTTCCCAAACATACATAACCCTAACACAGTCCCCTCCCAATGTCATGTTCTGTTTTTCTTATTTTGTGCTGATGTTTTTCTTTTCTTTTTTTTTTTTAAACAATTTATTCAGATTACATCCTGATTGTTATCCCCTCAGGTTTCCCCATCCCTCCCTCTTTCACTCTATTCCCCTCCCCCAGACCTCTGACAGAAGGGGACCTCCTACCTCACCATATGATCACGGCCCACCAGGTCTCATCCAGATAGCCTGCTTCCCCTTCCTCTGTGTGCCCACCAGGCCTCCCCACCAAGGGGAAGTGGTCAAATAGGGGTTGTGCTGATGTTTTCAAGTAACCACAGCTGCGGCAAAGGCAAACTCACGTTAATCCAGGAGTTTGCATCTCACATTCTTTCTGTTGCTTCTTCTTCTTCTTCTGAGCTTTTATTCCCTGAGCCTTGGGGGAGAAGAGTAAAACACTTACGGCTAAGCAACACACAATACTCTTCTCAGCACTGCAAAAAAGAAGCTTGTTTGCTTAAGTCTGAGAGCGTCCCTGTTTTCTGCGTATAAATATACATATTTCGGACTGGATGTGGTGCTGCATGCCTTTAATCCTAGCACTCAGGAAGCAGAGGCAGGTGGATCTCTGTGAGTTCGAGGCCACGCTGGTGTACAAATCGAGTTCCAGGACAGCAAATAGAGAAACCCTCTGTAAGGGAGAGATGTGGGGTAGAGAGAGAAAAAAAGAAAGAAGCATACATGTGTAAACAATATGAGTTTTTATTCAAATTATAATAGAAGGTTCTACCCTCAGGCCTATGAGCTAACAGCCATGAGATTTTGACAAAGATTACAAGGCCAGACATGAAATTCCCTCCTGTAGAGCAGTTTAAATTCATTCAAAATGAGGTTAGTTAACCCATTACAACCCTGCCATTATTGCATCAGTGGCCATATCTTTCCTGGTCAGGATCCAGCACCACATATAAATGTGACCACTGGTATCTTTTATCCCCTAGCAATCTGCATAGCTGACTTTATGAAAGCTAGCTATTGGAGAGTGAGTTTCCTGCTCCTATCACCTAAGTTCAACATGGAATCTAAACTTTCTCTGAACAGGAAAGACAAACTACAAAATCATAGGGGGAATGTTGAACTCTATTCATCAATCATTAGGGAAATACAAATAAAAATCACAATGAGATATCTCTTCCAGGATGACTAAATAAACAGTGTTGCCTGGGATACAGAAAAAAAATGAAACCTTATTATATTGCTTTAGGAATATTAAAATTATACAGACATTTCAGAAAGCAATTTAGAAGTTTTTCAAAATATTGAAAAGGTCCCTTGTGGTCTGGCAACTGCACAGTTATACAGGTGGTCTCCAAATTACTATGGTTCCACAAGAGTCTTGACTATGCTGCACAATGATTTATGCTCAGCAGAAGTTGTGCTTCTGGTTCTGCATTTTGACCTTCTCCCTGGCTAATGATGGGAATCACAAACTATCATGATGCTGGAGCCTGGCACAGGCTGCCACTCCCAGGTATCCCAGCAAACATGGCTTAGGCAGCTGATATTCTACACTGACCATGTTGCTGAAGTGCAGTGTTCAGTAGGTTAAGTGCACAAGCTTCATTTTCAACTTATGATGAGTTTATCAGGATGTAACCTATCTTAAATTGAGAAGCATCTATGTGCCCAAGAAACATATGTCTATACAACTATCTACATGGAGATGTTCATAAAAACCTTATTCCATAAGGAAATCATTCTACATATATAGTTTTTCTATATGCCAACAACAAAATCCTAGAAAAAGAAGTTAGGAAAACAACTCCCTTCATATTATCACAAAAAACACACTCATAA
This sequence comes from Acomys russatus, assembly GCF_903995435.1. Classification (NCBI taxonomy): domain Eukaryota; kingdom Metazoa; phylum Chordata; class Mammalia; order Rodentia; family Muridae; genus Acomys; species Acomys russatus. Next base: position 47,942,102 of record NC_067148.1, on the reverse strand, counting down.
GTTAAACCAAAGACTTTTTTTGAAAAACTCTACAATGCAAATAATAAAATATAAAGGAAGAAATAGAAGACAAAGACTTCAAATGTCCATAAGATTTTGTGCAAAATGGCTCTACTACCAACAGGAATATACAAATAGCCACAAACAATAATAATAAACCAAGCATGATGATACACACTTGTAATCCCAGTAGTCAGGAGGCTGGGGCAGAAGGATCACCACAAGTTTGAAGCCAGTCTTGTGCTAACTATTGTGTTTAAGGCCAGCCTGGGCTACATAAAAAGACCACATCTCAAAAAAGATTACAGTAATCCTAACAAACTCTTTATTCCAATATCACCTTTAGATGTCATCATTCCTTCCTTTTCCCCACAGCTTGTTATAAAAATAACATTTAGTAAGGTCAGCAAAGGCTTGCACTATAAAACCCAAGTGATGCTTTCAATCTCCATTTTACATAAGTCACCAGCCATTCTAATATGTGTGACTCCTACAGGATACACTGCACAGTCACTAAACAGAAGGACTTTTCTCCACTAAAGGTATATTTTCTTCTCTGTCTATGCTTGTTTTACCTTGTAGAAATTTATTTATCAACCATAAGGCAACAACTCCCAAATTTACTTGCCCAGATAATTAACTCACTCTTGTACTCCACAAATCTTAACCGAGAGCCCACAATTTGTCAGCTAATAAGAGTAAGAGGAAATAACAGATTTCCTGGGTTTAAACCTTTTTTACCCAACTCCCTGCTGTCTTCTACAATTGGATGACTGAAAAGCAACTTGTATCAGCATGTCCTAAATGAAGCACATGGCTTCTCCTTCAAGCCCAACCCCCTCACTTCATAATGCTATCATTGACAAGCCTTATCTCACGCTTAAAACCTCACAACCATGTTCAGTTATTCCTGTCACTTCTGCCTGGCACACAGCGCATCACTAAACACATTTCATTTTTAACCCCAATGTCTTGGATCCACTCACTTGTCTCCAACTTTCTCTCTAATCTATAATCCATCATTCTTTACTTCTAATAGAATTATACCCCACTGTGTCCCCAGTTCTAGTCTTTCTCCTTCAAAATAATTTTCACAGTGTAGAAGAATAAATCTTTTAAAAAATACATTTTATTAATTTATTCATATTACATCTCAAAGGTTAGCCCATCCCTTGTATCCTCCCATTCCTCCCTCCCTCCCATTTCCCCCTTATTCCCCTCCCCTATGACTGTGACTGAGGGGGACCTCATTCCCCTGTATATGCTTATAGGGTATCAAGTCTCTTCTTGATAGCCAGCTATCCTTCCTTTGAGTGCCACCAACCCCTACCCAGATCTAGCCAATGGACAGGACATTCTCCACAGTTGAGTGGAGAGTGGGGTCTGACTTTCACACAAACTCTGGTGCCCTATATTTGACCACATCCCCTGGATGGGAAGAATAAATCTTTTAAAACACAGACCAACACCGCTCTTTCCAAGCCCTCTCCACATACCAGCAGACTTAGCCTCCATTTACACCTGCAAACATACTGTGTTCCATCTACTACACTCTGTAAGATGATCTCTCAAAGTCCTTCCCAGGCCCTGTCCACAATCAAATTTCAGTTTTCAGTTCAATTATCAGTTTTTTGATAAGTTGAATCCAAGACCCGTCAGAGTTCGTATTATACACACTCATGATCACCTTCCTTGTCTGGGAGATATTTCCCTAGCTTACACCTTCCCTGCTCAGTTGGCAGCATGTTACCGCAGAGGATGTTCTCACTTTTTCTCTGTATTGGATATGAAGCTCTACCTCATGATTGTCAATATCAGAGCCCTAGAGAGAAATCGACTCTTCCTTGCTATATACTTCCCCAAGTTGAGTCTCATCTAGTGTATTTAATCATTCTCCATTTTAACTGTCACTTAAAAACCTTTACTTTACTTTTACTGTTGCAGATAAGCTGTGGTCTTTTTATACAGTTGTATTTATTACTACTCTGATAAAGTATGCTGAAATAAGTGAGATCACGTCTGGAGTGTAAAACTGTACAAACTGTTTTAAAGGCTCAAGAATACCTAACTATTAAGAAAATGATAGCAATTAATGATATCATAATGTTGTGTGGGTCTGTACTAAAGCAAACTACCCAGCTAGATTGCCAAGCAAATACAAACTAATCTGTTATTCCTGGCATTTATTGAAATCTTCAAACTATACCCACTACATATGTTACTTTAGGGCAATGTTGATGAGGCAGGCTTGCCAGACAGATTTCTAATTTAGTGTTTTATCCTAATATTCTTAAAGAGTTCCTTTAGAAAAAAAGAGGAAGAAAAAACAAAAACAAAACAAAACAAACAAACAAAAAAAACCAAAGAAATAAAACTCCTCTGCCCTAGTTGGGAGACTTTTCAAATTGTGCTTTGGCTTTCTTCTTTTTGAATCTCTGACACTGTTGACAGATCAGTGGAAATTGTCACATACTCCGAGAATAGCTACTGGAGATTTTATAATATTGATGAAAATGCATTCTAAAGATAATGCTAATTGTGGATGCATGAAATATTCTAAATATTTCTTTGGGTAAGTTAATTGAGGTTCTGTGTCCTAGGAAAGGCAGGAGGCCAATTAAAGCCTTAAGGGCCGGAGCTGCAGAACGATGAGATTATATAGCCTGATGTACACTCCCTCTCTGACTTCACCAATTACAGAATTTCCCTCAGGGAGGTTTCCACACAAGAGTCTCAATTAGGAGAGTCTGTTAACCAAAACAAAGTCTTGTAGACAGTGGTTTTTCCAAGAATATTACATTCAAAACAACTGTAGCAATACTTCCAATAAATATGTTTACAATATTTCTGATGCTCTGTAGTCATCCATATCACGTCTTTCATTCTATGAAGACTAAATGTACAGTTTACCACACAAGTATATATCGTGTTCAGAAAAGTAATCTATGCACAACATGACCTACTTTTGAAGTACTGGGGCTTTTTTTCTCAAAAAGAATGGAGACCTATTGCTAATAAAGCAGGACATGTGAATCAATAAAATGGATGTAAAAAATCACATTTCAACATAGTAAAAATTACTTATTTTTTTTCATAAGGAATTACAACCAATACTTTTAGGTATGTTGCTATTATATACCATTATATAAACTCTTTCGGTTCTTAAAATATATTTAAACTCATATGTTCATTTGCCTATTCTGGTGAATAATAAATAATTTTTTGTAACGCAAATAATATCCTTCATTAAGATGGGGTAATGTAGTGAAAATGTTGGTTTCTTTAAAAACACAGAAATATTATGGAAATAATGTTTTCCTTTTAATCCCAGTTGTAGGGACATGGGGCTGCTTTGTAGCAGGTGACTATGATTTGCCCGCTAAAGAAAAGAATAATGTAGTGTCGATCTCTTGGGATATCTTTTGTAGCTTAGGGAAACTCTTGCGCTTAGCAGGTACCCAGTATGTTGTTGCTGTAACCACCAGTAATGCAACCATCAGTCAAATCAGAGCACAGCTCCCTCAAACAGTGCTTGTACTCCACCACACTGTTTCCTGTGGCCCTCTCATCATCTACGCCTTTCTTTATCCTTAAGTTTTTATAGCTTTTCTCAACACAAGACAAGTCTCATTTTGGAACTCGTTCTTAAGATCCGTTGTGACTTGTATCATCAAATATTTCTTTTTGTCTAGTTGCAGGAAGTCAAAGGCATGGATAACATCCTGTCATGCCTATTTCCCACATGGTGTGGTACCTTACCTTGAACTTAGCACCCGGTAAATGGATGTATGTGTGCATACATCCATGTGATGTGTATGTATGAAATCTGTGTGCTCTTAATATCTTTAAGTCTCTTAAATGTGAGAGTTTGATGTGTCTGAGATGTTTCCAAAGTGGCTGAGTAAAGAGTTCTGTTCTAGTCTCTTCTCCAAGATGGGTAAGGGTAAACTGTAATCTCCCAGAAACACCCAGGGAGTGAGTGTGGCACCTCTGTGGCCCAAACAAAAAGAATAGGACAACTAGTGAAACTGTGAGCTGACAGCGATGCAGAAAACTGAGTGGAAGAAATGCTAGTGGGAATATCTTTTAATCTGAGATTTCTTTCTTGATGTATTTCTAAGATGGTTATACTATTTTCTATGGTTATTGATCCTAGAGTTTAAAAGGATATAAGTTTGAGAAAGTCAGGAACTACAGGAACCCACAGTAGATTGGTTAATAATTCATTATCCTGTTGCTGAATGTAACCTCAGGCTTGCAGGCCACTCACTAAAAGAAGGCCCTGGCCTAGGACCAAAGCAAAGATGATGCACAACTGAGCTTTGCTCACCAAGCTGTGACCCACTGGCCCAGAGGCTACACACCTGAGAGGAGGGGCCACTTACCAGGTCACAAGCCTGAGGGATGTAACTGAGGACCAGAGGGTATTCCAGGTTATCTCCTAGGGCCTCCTACAGCCTGCCGTGAGCCTCTTAGCACTCTAATCAAGGCTGCTTCTGTCTCTTCCCTAATAAGTATCTCTCTTAAAGCTGTTTACTTGTAAACCAAGACTGGAAATAGCAAAAGGATCAAAAATATTCCATGTGGATAGACCTTGCCTGTGCTTCATGGTATAACTCATTTTTTTAGGACAAAAAGCTTCTTTAAGCTTTTGACAAACTCATTCGTTAGTGAGTCCCTGAGCGTAGATGAGCTTTCAATCTATTATTAAGAAGAGCTGACTCTCTCTTAGTGGGGAGTCTTACTACTATACAAAAGGCATTAGATGAAGACTTGTAATGATGGCTCCAGAGAGCAATGTTTGCTCCCATTACTCCTTCCACTTTTAAAAGGCATTCTTTCAGGCTTGTTTGTTTTTAAGCTTTAGAATATACAAAGATGAGAAAAGGATGGCAATGTCACACATACACACACACACACACACATATGCAACAACTGCACCATATAGTCAGTGACCCCTCCTCTTCACTCCTGTACAGGGATTTCATTCTGCAAGGCAAATTTTGATTCTCCACTGTCTAGACCTCAAACCATTAGGCAAGAGCCATTAACTGTAGGCTTGCATCCTGGTGTGGTGATGTCCCCCTCCTAAACAAGCCATAAAGAAGCAGTAGCAGGTGACCTGGGGCGGAACACTACTCTGAGGGGTCAGAAGGAAAAAACACTAAAGGAAGGTCTTCATTCTGGGGCCGCCCTGTTGTAGACCCACGTGAGATGCTAAGAGCGAAGCTGCCTATCACAAAGAAGTAAAATAGTGCATGACAATTGCGCAGGTGGGACTAGTAGACAAGACCAGGCCAGAGGGAACAGTGGGTGTCCTTCCTTTCCCCTTTTGGGGTTCTATCCATTCTTGAGACTCATTGGTTACATAAGCACCCCTACAGGAAACCATCCCTAATCTCCTCCTTTCTCGTTCGCCTCTTTCTCTATATTTTCCAGAAGAACATACTGGAACGTGTATCTGGCTTTGTCTGGAATCTGTATTCAGTGTCCTGCTGGTTCTCTGTGCTGGTCTCCCACACAAATCATACACAACGTGAGGAAGGAGGACAAACATGGCTTTCCATGGTGGTTCCTATACCCCAGCAGCAGTAGGCGCAGCACCTATGGCACAGCATAGAGAGACTTCATACTCATTCTCCCATCTACCCCTGTATCCACCTTACTCTCTTTATTCTAAGTTACCTCTGCATATTAAGATGGGAGCAGTAACCTCTGCTCTTCACCCTTCCCTTCCTGAGCAACATTTTGTCCTACAGTGCTTTAGGCTTCCATTCTAAGATATTTTTTTTTAAGTGTCTCATTTGGTTGGAATGTTTGCAAGGACTTGAGCATGCCCAGTCCATTCTTACTCCTAATAACATTCTACTAATACTTCAACAGCCATCACAGTTCAGGTTATTGCAAACTCACCAGTGACTACTTTCCATGATTTGAAGAAAATATTGCAAACATCACCACACTTTGTTTGTAAATACATTTGTACATTTCTCTAGTAGATAAGTACTAAGCTTTTAAAATCTATTTAACACATAAGCTATTATTTGTTCTAATGATTGTATCTAAAGACATTGTTTCAGATTACAAGTTTTCATGTCTGGGAGACTGCCAAAGTACGAATGCATCACTGAGAAGCAGTACGCTGAAATTTCTATCGCTCCCACAATAATTTTGGAAGGGGAAGCCTAACAGGAGGTGTATAGTGACTAGGGCCATTTGTTCTTACTTCCTTTCTTCTGCCACTCATAGCATCCTCCTCCCTAGGGGCTGCAGCAAAGAGGCACCATGCTAGAAAGAGGCGCCACACCCACCAATGCCTTCATTCATTCTTGATTTCCTAGTTTCCAGAATGGCGAGGGAATACAGTTCTCTCTTTATAAATTGCCTACTCCCAAATATTCTGTTACAGCAGCACAAATTAGACTAAGAGAAAGACTGTCTACTTTATCCTGATTGCACACCTGGTGTGGGGCAGGTTTCCATATATAAAATAAAAGGGGAGGCATTACAAAGGGGAACACAGAAAACCATTTTCAAGCTGGAGATGTGCCAGCATTCATGCGTGCCCTTTCTTCTGGTAACAACATACAAAATTGCCCTCAACTCTCAGTCCCTATAATTCAAGAAAAGTAGCCTTGACTGCCAGCTCCAGGGGTACAGCAAATGGCTGCTTGGAGCAATCACAGCACTGCAGCATCCTCACCAATATAATTGACATAGTGACAGACAGGGATCCAGTCAAAGACACACAAAGAAACTTTCTGGACGGATGAAAAGAGGTGAGTCCTCTCTTCTATTGAATGTCAACGCTGAGAACAAGACTCTAACATGACTGCAAGGGCAGACTATATTTGAAAATGAATCTGACCCAGGGAAAATTGAAAAGGAGAGAAATCAGGCTCTGAAGAAGGCTGCTGATTAACTATTTTTCTCAAAGCTCTGACCAAATACCCAGTGAAGACGCTTAATGAGCATTTGATTTTGACTCCAGAGTTTGAGGGAAGAGAGATGACGGCAGGCCAGGAGTGGTGTCTGGATAAAACAGTGGCAATAGGAGCAGAAAACGGCTTGCTCACATCCACAAAGCAAGTATAGGCTACATAGCCTCACAGCCCACCCATAGTAACCTACTAAGTAACCCTTAGTTACATCCAGGATGGAGCCATCTTCTAAGGTTTCACACCCTCCTCTGCAGGGCCAGCAACTGAGTACCAAGTGTCCAGTCACATGAACCTGCACAGGGCAAGTCCCATGAAGATCAGAACAGCACGTGAACACCAGAGCCCCACTTGGCTTTGCAGTTTGATGTGGTGCTCAGACTCTACGGGGCAAAGTTATGTTTAGAAAACTGAAATGGAGACTTTATCTTTTTTTTTTTTTTAATTAAGAAAATATCTATGAGGTTTTGGTTTATGTTGCTCAGTAAATACCATTTCGGCAGAAACAATTTTGAGTTGCATATTCTAAGATTTTTCACCAGAAATACTCCTGTCTGATTACACGGCCGCTCAGGAGTTATGCGGCCCTGCAAGACTGTTACAAATCAAGGACAGCCTTACCTACCTGGCAAGTTCCAAGCCAGATAGAGCTACGTAGTATGTTCGTTTCTTGGAAAGAAGAACAGGAGGAAGGAGGGGACGGCAGCAGCAATGGTGAACAACAAAACAACAGTAAAGAGAAATCTGAGCATCATCCTTGCTCTGATGCTCATCCTCTGGACTTTCCTAGCAGGTCAAGCCTTGCAGCGTCAAATGCCACATGTATAAAAGACAGGAAACCAAGTGGCCTCTAAGTCTCTTTGGCTAAGACATTCTGACTTTAGAGGAGAAAGCTGGGACAGCATTCTGATGGATTTGACGTGATGCTTGCTGGAAGTACCATGTGCATCCTGGCATATCTCCCATTTTGGCTTAATTAATTTTAAATCTGCTTTCCGGGTTCCTGGAAAAGAAGATAACTTCCAGAATGAGAAAGGCCCCTGCTCAGCACTTCTTTTTCAGCAGGAGCTGCTCTGTAGGAAAAGGCTTTCTTCATTCATTGTGGTTTAAGACTGTAATGTCAGCATTATAAAAAGCACATGCTGATATTAGGCATGATAACAGGAAGCCGAAGGGAGGCATTGCTATATTTTCCCCAGCAGAAGCTTTGCCTTCTGCAGGAATCAGCTCACCCTAGCAGCTATATGTCTCTTCTTAAACACATATGTGTCTTTATTTCAAGATCCTAATTTTTGGAACAGTATAGGGATTTCAAAACAAAACGAAACAAAAAATAAACTTCACTTGGTTGTAAGATGAACTGCAGAATAATACTTAAGAAAACAGAAAATGTATCACCATTTTTCTTACATGGGCCTACAGGAGTGTTTGTAAAAATTTATATATGGTGGTGGGGGGGTGTCAGTAATATAATTTGTAGTTTCTAGGACTGTGACAAAGTACCTCACTGAGTGGCTAAAAACAACAGAAAATGTCTTCTGTCATTTCTGGCACATAAAAATGCAAGATCAAGCTATTGACAATTGGGCTTTCTTCCTAGGCCTCTCTCCTGGTCTTAGAGAATGCTTCCTTGTTATAGCTGCATACAGTTGCCCTTTACTAGTGTTCTAATTGCCTCTTCTTACAAGGACACCAGTCACATCCAGTGAAGGTTCCTAGACCCAATGTCTGTATCACTCAAAATTCATACTGAAGCCTTAACCTTAACATGATAGCGTGTGGCTAGACAGTTTATAGCTGACTATGCTTGCTTGTCATGAAGGGTCACTCATCAGGAAGGTGTGTCGTCACAAGAGGCCAGGGTACACTCTCCGCCCATGGTTTGACTTCCTGCAGCAATGTGAACAAGTAAGACGTTGATGGCAGAACAAACAAAATGATTCCATCCAACAAGCTTATTAGGTAGCTTACAGGAGGATGGAGCAAGGATGAGATGGTACAAAACATGGATGTCCCAGAGGCAGCTACATTGCCAATATCCCACCCCTGGGTGAGACAGCTAAGGACAACTGACTCCCAGAGCTCCCTGTTTAACTTGCCAACAACTCAAGAGGTATGAGGTCTCCTCTCATTGCCAGCCATTACTGCTCATGGAGGTCGGAGCCTTAGAACTTTGTGAACCTCTTTTCAGAAGATTCCTGGGACTAGGAGCTGTGTGCTTCCAGAGGCCTGTAATTTCTGCTTAACTTCAGAATCTTAAGCTTCCTTCCAGAAAGAAATGTTTCAGTTGGAGAAAGTACTTCTCGACCATAGCCAGGGTGGACCCACCAGGCCAGAGGCAAGTCTTTGCCATGCAGAAGGGACGTCGCCAGGACTAGAAGTGCCACTTCCTTGTCCTTGGACTTGACTGCTTCCATAACTGTAAAACACAAAATCTGCTGTTGATTTTTTTTTTGGGGGAGGGCCTGTTGTTGATTTTCTTTTGTTTAATTTCATCTCATTCTGAAACATTGTCCCAGTATGTAGTCAAGGCTGACCTACACAACCTTTGCCATCTGCCTCAACCTTCTTAGTGTTGGATCATATGTTCTGTGCCACAATGCCCATCTTAGTATTTTGTCATTACAGGTCACGACAAAAGACAAAGACCCTAGCTCTTTACCTATGTAACCTAAACGCCTCCAGAAAAGACACTACTTGCCAATGTATTTACACTGCAAAGTAGTATGATTCAGGATTTTAATATATGAATATATGGGAGCTGCAGTTTCTTTAAGGTATATTATATATAATACACCTATAAGCATATTATACTTTTAAGAATTTTTCTAGGATCCAAGATGGCAGCGAGCAGTGTGGACAGTGTTTGGAAGTTCCAGTAAATGATTCAGGGAATTGCACAGAATTCTGAACCAGGAACACCAAGCTCCCCACCCCACTACAACGAGAGTACTCCACAGTTGTAAAGACCAAAATGTAGAAAACCTGTGTACCCCAGCAGCGGCTGAGGTTTGCAGCTTGGAACCTTCCGGCAGAGGTGACTGGCATGGTAACCAGCTGGAGTTGCTGCAGAAGAGGGGACTCAGTGCAAGATTTGGGCCCTGCGACCCTATCTGAGCTCGGTGCACAGTTTGGGCCCCGTGACCCAGGCTCAACTCAGCATGTAGCTCATGTCCTGAGACCCAAACTGAACTCAGAGCTTGGATCGGCCCCTGAGACCCTAGCAGAGCTCAGCTCACGGTCCCAGCCCTGAGACTCTGGCTGGATTCGGCACGCAATTTGGGCCCAGAGTCCTTAGTTGAACTTGGCACACAGTCCAGACCCTGAGACTCTAGCTGAGCTTGGTGCACAGTCCCTGCCCTGAGACTTTGGCTGGTCTTGACACACGGTTTGGGCCCAGAGACTCTAGCTGAGCTTGGCATGCACTCTAGGCCCAGAGAACCTAGCTGGACTTGGCGGAAGTTTGGGCCCAGAGACTCTAGCTGAGCTTGGAGCGCACGGTCCCAGCCCTGAGACTCTGGCTGGACTCTGTGTGTAGTCCGGCCCGAGACTCTGGCTGAACTCGGTGAGCTCAGTGTGTGGTTTGGGCCCGTGACCCTGTTTGGACTCAGTGCTAACTGGACTAAGTGCATGGATTAGGCTCCGAGACCCTTTTAAGTCCAGAGACATGAACTGGACTCAGTGTGTGTGCAGTTTGGGCCCCATGACACTAACCTGAACTCTGCGAGCGGTCTGGGTCCAGACACTCTACTGAGAACCACAGACCAGTGGTGCATCAGAGCTCCGGGACTAAGGCAATCTCAGGGAGACAAGGAGTAGAGTGGCCCCCCCATCAGACCCCCTCCGCCCAACCTGCTTCAGTCCCTGGAGAGCTCCAGTGCCACAAGGGGACCCAGAGGCTGTGGACACTTTGGCCTGACCCAGCGCACATTCTGAGATCCAGGACAAATACAGGGGACCTTGGGTTCATTGGTTGTGAGAGTCCAAAACGACAGGGCTGGCCTCCTGCCTTCCAGACCAGTGAAACATCAGAGCTTCTAGCCTAGGGAAATCATAAGAGAACGGGTGAATCTATTCTCAGATTCCCTCCACCCAACTCCGGAAGCTCCCTGCCAAAAACAGAGAATGCAAGATGACTAAAGGACAGAATAAAAGCATATGAAAAAACAAAAAACAAAACAAAAAAAAACAAAACAAAACAAAACAATATGGCATCTCCAGATCCCAGCTATCCTAAAGAAAACAACCCAGAGAACTCAAACACAATGGAAATACAAGAAAATCACCTCAAATCCTCAAATCCTTAGTAATGAGGATGATAATGGAGGAAACAAATAAAATTCGTAATCAAATGCAGGAAGATGCAGGTGGAAGACATAAAAAAAGCCTATAGAGAGGCACTGGAAAATTTTCAGGAAAATACAAACAATCAGATGAAGGAAATCAGTAAAACTGTTCAAGCTCTGAAGGTGTATAAAGAGGCAATGGAAGAAACTCAGGAATATACAAACAATCAGATGAAAGAAATCCATAAAACAGTTCAAGATCTGAAGATGAAACTGGATTCAATCATAAACACACAGACAAAAGAAAAACAGGAGCATGAGAGCTCAGATAGGAAGGTGAGAAACACAGAGGCCAGCCTGTCTAACAGAATTCAAGAGGTAGAGGAACGAATCTCAGGTCTAGAAGATACAATCACAGATCTTGAAGCAACCATTAAAGAAAATGCTAAATTTGGAAAAATCCTGACACAAAACATCCAAGAAATCAAGGACACCATGAAAAGAAGAAATATGAGGATAATAGGTATTGAGGAAAGAGAAGACACCAGACTCCAAGGCCCAGAAAATATTCTCAACAAAATCATAGAAGAAAACTTCCCCAATCCAAAGAAAGAGATGCCTATAAACACACAAGAGGCCTACAAGACACCAAATAGAATAGACCAGAAAAGAAAAACTTCCCATCACATAGCAATCAAAACACAAAATATACAGAACAAAGAAAAAATATTAAAAGCTGCAAGGGAAAAGGGCCAAATAACATTTAATGGCAAACCTATCAAAATCACACCCGACTTCTCAGCAGAGACCATAAAAGCCAGAAGAGCCTGGACAGAGATCCTGCAAACCCTAAGAGACCACAGATGCCAGGCCAGACTACTTTACCCAGCAAAACTATCAATAACCATTGATGGAGAAAACAAAATATTCCATGACAAAAACAAATTCAAACAGTACCTATCCACAAATCCAGCTTTACAGAAGGTACTAGAAGGAAAACTCCACCCTAAAGGGACAAGCTAGAACCAAAACTACACAGAAAATAGATAACTCCAGCATCTCAAAAACACAACCACACCACACAAATGCTCTACTGGAACCAACATAAAAATTAAGACTTAACAGTCACTGGTAATTAATATCTCAACATCAACGGTCTCAACTCTCCAATAAAAAAAAAACACAGACTAATTGAATGGATGCATGAACAAGATCCAACATTCTTCTGCATTCAAGAAACACATCTTGCCCATAAAGACAGAAATTATCTCAGGGTAAAAGGCTGGAAAAAATATTCCAAGCAAATGGTCACAAGAAGCAAGCAGGCATTGCCATTTTAATATCAAACAAAATAGGCTTTCAACCAAAATTAATCAAAAAGGATGAGGAAGGACACTTCATACTCATCAAAGGTAAAGTCAATCAAGATGACATCACAATTCTGAACATCTATGCTCCCAATAAAATACAATTGTAAAAGACCTATTAACGAACCTTAAACCAAACATCGATCCCCACACAATAATAGTGGGAGAGTTCAATACCCCACTCTCACTGAAGGATAAGTCATTGAAACAGAAACTAAGCCGAGAAATAACATCATTAACCAATGCCATGAATCAAATGGATCTAACAGATATCTGCAGAAACCTTTCATCCAAACAAAAAGGAATATACCTTCTTCTCTGCACCCCATGAAAACTTCTCCAAAATTGATCACATATTAGGTCACAAAGCAAGCCTCAACAGATACAAGAAGATTGAAATAATACCTTGTATCATATCAGATCACCATGGTCTTAGGCTGCACTTCAACAACAACAGAAATAACAAAAAGCCTACACATACATGGAAACTAAACAACTCTCTACTTAATGACACCTGGGTCAGGGAAGAAATAAAGAAAGAAATTAAGGACTTCCTGAAATTCAATGAAAATGAAGGAACAACATACCCAAATTTGTGGGATACATTGAAAGCAGTGCTAAGAGGAAAATTCATAGCACTAAGTGCCTTTAAAAAGAAATTGGAAACTTCGCACACAAGCAACTTAATGACACAGCTGGAAGCCCTAGAAAAAAAAGAAGCAGAAACACCCAAGAGGAATAGACATCTGGAACTAATCAAACTCATGGCTGAAATTAATAAATTAAAAACAAAGAAAACAGTCCAAAGAATCAACAAAACCGAGAGCTGGTTCTTTGAGAAAATCAACAAGATAGACAAATCGTTAGCCAAACTAACTAAAAGGCAGAGAGACAGTATCCAAATCAACAAAATCAGAAATGAAAAGGGAGACATAACAACAGACACTGGAAAAAATAAGAAGAATCATAAGATCCTACTTCGAAGGCATATATGACACAGCATTTGAAAATCTAAGGGAAATAGATGATTTTCTTGATCAATTCCACTTGCCAACTTTGAGTGAAGAACAGACAAACAAGCTAAATAGTCCCATTTCCCCTACAGAAATAGAAGCAATCATTGATACTCTCCCAACCAAAAAAAGCCCAGGGCCAGATGGTTTCAGTGCAGAATTCTACCAGATCTTCAAGGATGTGCTAATACCGATACTCTTCAATCTACTCGAAAAGATAGAAATGGATGGAACATTACCAAGTTCATTCTATGAGGCCATAGTCATGTTGATATCTAAACCTCACAAAGACCCAACAAAGAAAGAGAATATCAGACCAATTTCTCTTATGAACATTGATGCAAAAATACTCAATAAAATACTTGCAAAATGAATACAAGAACATATCAAAGATATCATTCACCATGACCAGGTAGGCTTCATTCCAGGTATGCAGGGATGGTTTAATATTTGGAAATCCATCGATGTAATTCACCATATAAACAAACTGAAAATAAAAAAACCACATGATCATTTTCTTAGACGCAGAGAAAGCATTTCATAAAATCCAACACCCATTCATGTTTAAAGTTTTGGAGAGATCAGGAATACAAGGCACATACCTCAACATAATAAAGGCTACATACAGCAAGCCAATAGCCAAAATCAATTTAAATGGTGAGATACTCAAGGAAATTCCTCTAAAATCAGGAACAAGGCAAGGCTGCCCACTCTTTCCATATCTCTTCAACAGGGTACTCGAAGTTCTAGCCAGAGCAATAAGACAACAAAAGGAGATCAAGGGGATCCAAATGGGAAAGGAGGAAGTCAAATTATCCCTACTTGCAGATGATATGATAGTGTACATAAGTGACCCCCAAAATTCCACCAGAAAATTCCTACCACTGAAAAATACCTTCAGCAAAGTGCCTGGATAAAAAATTAACTCTAAAAAGTCAGTAGCCTTCCTATATACAAATGACAATCATACAGAGGAAGAAATTAGGAAATCTACAACCTTCACCTTAGCCACAAGCAGTTTAAAATATCTAAGAGTAAGTCTAACCACGGAAGTGAAGGACTTGTTTGAAAAAAACTTTAAGTCCCTGAAGAAAGAGATTGAAGATGACTTGAGAAAATGGAGTGATCTCCCTTGCTCGTGGATTGGGAAAATTAACATAGTAAAAATGGCCATCTTACCAAAAGCAATCTACAGATTCAATGCAATCCCTATCAAAATACCTACACAAATTTTTTAAGACATTGAAATTTCAATTCTCAACTTCATATAGAAAAAGAAAAAACCCAGAATAGCTAAAACAATATTGTACAATAAAAGATCCTCCAGAGGAATCTCCATACCTGATCTCAAGCTGTACGATAAAGCAATAGTAACTAAAACAGCATAGTACTGGCACAGCAATAGGCTGGTTGATCAGTGGAATCAAATCGAAGACTCAGAAATGAGTCCACACGCATATGGTCACTTGATTTTTGACAAAGAAGCCAAATCTATTCAATGGAAAAAGGATAGCATCTTCAAAAATGGTGCTGGTCTAACTGGATGTCTACATGTAAAAAAAAAAAAATGCAATTGGACCCTTATTTGTCACCATGCAAAAAACTCAAGTCCAAGAGGATCAAAGAACTCAACATAAAACCAGAGACACTAAATCAGTTAGAAGAAAAAGTGGGGAAGAACCTGGAACTCATTGACACAAGAGACAACTTCTTGAACAGAACACCAACAGCCCAGGCCTTAAGGTCAACAATTAATAAATGGGACCTCATGAGGCTGAGAAGCTTCTGTAAGGCAGGAGACACTGTCAACAGAACAAAGCGACAGCCTACAGACTAGGAAAAGATCTTCACCAACCCTACATCTGACAAAGGTCTAATATCCAAAATATATAAAGAACTCAAGAAATTAAACACCACCAAACCGAATAACCCAATTGAGAAATGGGGCTCAGAACTAAACAGAATTCTCAACAGAGGAATATCAAATGGCTGAGAAACACTTAAAGAAATGCTCAACCTCCTTAGTCATCAGAGAAATGCAAATCAAAACAACTCTGAGATTCCATCTTACACCCATCAGAATGGCTAAGATCAAAAATTCAAGTGACACCACATGCTGGGGGGATGTGGAGAAAGAGGAACACTCCTTCATTGCTGGTGGGAATGCAGACTAATGCAGCCACTTTGGAAATCTGTCTGGCACTATCTCAGAAAACTGGGAATAGGGCTTCCTCAAGACACAGCTATTCCACTCCTTGGAAGATACCCAGAAGATTCTCCAGTACACAACAAGAACATTTGCTCAACCATGTTCATAGCAGCCTTATTCATAATAGCCAGAACATGGAAACAGCCTAAGTGTCCATCAGTAGAAGAATGGATAAAGAAACTGTACATTTACACTATGGAATACTACTCAGCTATTAAAAACAAGGAATTCCCGAAATTTGTGGACAAATGGATTGAGCTAGAAATGATCATAATGAGTGAGTTAACCCAGAAGCAGAAAGAATCAAATGGTATATACTCACTTATATCTGGACATTAGCCCAAGGGGTATGTCCCATGAAAGTCTTCACTTACCAGGAAAGTGGTACAGAGGGGAGGACATCCTATTGGGACTCTAGGTAAGAGAAGCATGGGAGAATGAGGAAATAGAAGGATTCAGAGGGTCCTAGAAACCTACGAGAAGAACATTGTGATGGGTGGATCTGGGCCCAGGGGTCCTGCTCAAACTAGGACACCAGCCAAGGACAATATACACATTAAACTTTGAACCCCTACCCAGATCTAGCCAATGGACAGGACATTCTTCACAGTTCAGTGGAGAGTGTGGTCTGACTTTCACACGAACTCTGGTACCCCATATTTGACCACGTCCCCTGGATGGGGAGGCCTAGTGGCACTCAGAGGAAGGTTAGCAGGCTACCAAGAAGAGACTTGATACCCTATGAGCATATACAGGGGGAAGAGGTCTCCCTCATTCACAGTCATAAGAGAGGGGAATAAGGGAAAAATGGGAGGGAGGGAGGAAAGGGAGGATACAAGGGAGGGGATAACAATTGAGATGTAATATGAATAAATTAATAAAATATATTTTTTAAAAAGAACCATAAGTCATATACCTAAAAAAAAAAAAAGAATTTTTCTATCTTAAATATAATGAGTGAAAATAAAAAATGATGTTATAATTGCTACAGTCCATGAAACTCAGGATATTATTATATTATTACATGTACATAACTGCCTCTTACCAACTCTTTAACATAAATAAAGCTATGGATCAGAAAGTGAGGAAATGCTAAAACGACAATTAAAGAATTGGGAGTGTGTTAAGAGGGCTCGGGATCCCACCTGCAAGAGCTTCCAACTGCCAATGGAAAGCATTTTGAGCAAGGGAAATCTGTATTAAATTACAACCTACAGTACAGAGCAAGTGCCTAGATCCATATTGCATAAATAAATTATTGCATAAACTAATAAGTTGGGTAGAAGACCTTAAGTCTTCCTCATAAAAAACTTCTAGTTGGTGTATTTAGATATTGCTTCCAGCAAGTGAAGCATAATTGCTGCCCCAAACCTTTGAGCATTGGGTAAAAGTAAAGGATTTTCCAAGGAATGGTAGAGAAAAGGAAAAGGTAACATTAGAAACTGGACTGACACACTCTAACAAGTGGTGGTGAAGGAAGGCACCATGATAGTCGGTGATGGTGGGAGCTACATGGACATCACAACCCGAGAATGCTCCTCTGCCCTGTCTGATCATGAAGAATAAAATCAGACATGCTGGGATTTAGGACATTCTTCTGGATTTTTGGTGAAGTTCCCTCAAACTGACAAAAATCCTCAGAAAGAAAGAAAAAAAAAAAAAGCCACAAAACAATAAACAAATAACTAAAGGGAGACTGGGAACCAGGGAGACAAACTGTTTCTATAAAATCCTGGAAGAAAGAGAGAACTCTGGTGGAAGCAGTAGTGAGATTCAAATCAAACCACCAGATTAACCTTCAAAAGACTTTCCTTCAGTCACTTGGAGAGACATTGTGGAGAAACAAAAAATTACAAAATATGAATAAATGCTTTTTAAGCTAAAGAAAAAAAAACCACAAAACAAAAAAAAAATCATGTAACCCTACACAATCACACCAAGAGAGCTCTTGAAAATAAATTCACACAATGTAGCAAATTGATAGTCCCCCATTCCAGAGGTACTATCAGAAAGTCTGGTATATCAAAACTTTAGAGGGCTCTTTCATCCACAGATACTTTTAAAATGTGAATAAGTTCTCTTTTGCTCAAATAACCCTTTCTCCTTACAATGCTACTCCCAAAGTTTTTGTTTTTGTTTTTGTTTTTTGTGGAGGAGGTTGTGCTTGTTTTGGGGGATGGTTGTTTTGTTTTGTTTTTTATTCTGTTTCTGTTTTTTGGGCCTACCCTTTCCTAATTCCTTAAATCTATCTTTCTCATCCATTGAAAAGAAAAGCATAATTAGAGGGCATGTGGCTCCACCTTTTATGGAAATCGCTATGCTCCTTTATTTGCATATGTTTGCACCCATGGCCAGCTGTCTCAAGGAGCAGGAGAGCGAGCGACTATATCTCCTTGTTATCGAGGAGATTTTTGTTCAAAGCCAAAGATTAGACCAGCACAAACGACAGAAAATAACTCCCCCCACCTCTGAAAAATGCAAGAGCAGTTTAGAGTGAATAGAAATTAGTGGATCGATGAACTGGAAGAAAACGTTATTGCCTCTGAAATAGTCTCGCTCCCCCAAGCTTTGCATAACAATATCCTGATCACTATTATGCAGCTTTCAGTCTGGGCTTCCCAGCCCAGGTCCCTCAAATTCCCCTGCCTGTGGATAGGCCTGGGAGAATGAAGTGCACAGTACAGACAGACAGAGTTAAATCCTCAGAGAGGAGCTTCTCTTAGTTATTATTTAACCTGGGCAATTATTTCTGCCATCAACAGCTATAAAATGTCTTCTAACCAAAAAAAAAAGTGCAAACCAGTAGATGTGCTTTGGAAGTGTGCAACACAAGCTGCTTATAAGCAAGCCATATTATAAGTCTGTCTGCTTCAGTTTCACAAAGCAGATGTCTGCTGTCCTAAGCAAATAGTTCAAGTTGTTTCCAAAATATGGAGGCAGAAAGCAATAGAGGTACACACTCATTAGTCAGAAAGGAAACGCATCTGCTTTGGGAAATTGCTACTCACTTAAAAACAAGTTTCCCTGGCAACAGCATCATTACACAACTCTTTAGGGCCACTTCTGTCATGGGAGAAAAAAAAAAGTGGTGAAATACATGAAGAAATTTTTTTAAACAACTTTTAAAATTCTCTATCATGAGAACATTTCCTTTAGTAATTATTGTCCGGCCTTTTGACTCTGAATGTGTCAACTGTGTTGCAAATGTGTCATGTGTCCGGCCTCACACCTTAGTGTTCTAACATACCCCCCATCACATACTATTGCCCCCACACACACACACATACTGTACACCACAATGAAAAAATTGGCCATACCTAAAACTTAACTGCTCTTTGGCAAGGCCAAATTACTACCTGAAAGGTGGGAAAGCTATTGTTAAGTCTTATATAACAGAAGGAGAAATGCAGTTGAGGAGGAGGCAGCCCACATCTCCTCGGACAGGGACCCCAGTTCTGTTTGGCTGGTTGTTTCTTGTTTAGTGTTTTTTTTTTTTTTCTTTTCTTCTTCTTTTTAAGGGATGAGACCCCAATCTTAAAGGGTCAGTCCTAAACACATGCAAATACGGGCGGCATCTATTCAACTCTGTAAGTGCACACATCCACAAAAGTGAAATTAAAACAAGTGCAGATGAGGCCATGAATTTGATGACTGGGCGGACAGACAGGATTTAGAAGTGGGGGTTGGGAGGTGAGGGGAGGGTTGGAAAGGATGCAAAGACAGTGGATTCCTGCATGGAATCCTCAAAATTACAAAGTGATTTTTAAAATAAAATAAAAACCAGAAAAATGGAAGTGAGGAGTGATAGCCTTCTGGCAGGTTCTGTTTGGAAAATACTGACTGTTAGGATTCCACTTCAGTCTGCCTACCTGTGATGTCATTGCCTACCTGCCATGGGGGCGTGGCCCTCCCTGCCCACTATATAAAAGGACATACCTACCTAGCCCCTCCCTCTCTCTTTCTTAACTCTTATCTACTTTCTCTCTGTCTCTGTCTCTGTCTGTCTCTGTCTCTCTTTCTGTGGAGTACCCCTCCCCCCTTTTCTCCTCTCCCCGTGTTCATTTAATAAACCTCATAGAATCTTATTATCTGGCATCTTCTTATCATTTTCTTTTTATAAATATAAAACTGATTTATTTATTTATTTTTGGCTTGTGGCTTTCCTTAACTCCTTCTTTAATTGAAAAAATGACTGCAAATGGATGATAACAGGTCAATAAGTAAGGACTCTGAATCCCCACATTGAACTTAATCTTCTGGATGCCTTTCAGCAACCAGAGGTTCAAGAAGGAGGTAAGATTTTTTTTCCTATTCTGTCTAAAGAATTCGTTGTTCAAAAAGATATTGAGATTTCTTTCAATGTTCACCCACATTTAGTGAGAAAATACCTTAACTTGTCCAAGAAAAAAAAAAGCTATGAAATATGGTTGTTTTTCCCAAGAGTACTGAAATGCGTCTAAAAATAAAACAGAACATCTGAGTTTGCCTGCATTCTGGATTGCTCTGCTATATATGTGAGCTTTAACTAAAATCTGTCTAGAAATACAGCACTTTTTTTCTTGGCAAACTGTTGCCTTGTAATGCCACATATAAGTGTTTAATTGCTGACTCACCTCAACAGGTCTTATATGGCAGCTTGTTTGAAATGTCTCTTAACTGTACCTGGTATTAATCAACTCACTTTAGCTTTCTATAAATGATCCTTCCTAGCCCTGGGCCTGAAAGAGCAAGTACTTGAGAACTCAGAGGAGAAATCTTCAACCCATCACTCCCACAGTGTCCTGGAAAAGGGAAACACACAATGACTATATCGATTTACATTCAAATGCACCATCTTGCAATTAAGATGGCGACATTCACATCACAACAAGAGAGCTGAGAGTTCCTCAGCTTCTGATGTGTCCTGTCTGGTTTGAGTGTACTCCTATCAAACCGTTCAGGGATGGTGAAGCGTTCTTTCTTTTTTCTTTTTTTTTTTAATTAATTTATTCTTGTTACATCTCAATGGTTATCCCATCCCTTATATCCTCCCATTCTTCCCTCCCTCCCATTTTCCCCTTATTCCCCTCCCCTATGACTGTTCCTGAGGGGCATTACCTCCCCCTGTATATGCTCATAGGGTATCAAGTCTCTTCTTGGTAACCTGCTGTCCTTCCTCTGAGTGCCACCAGGTCTCCCCCTCCAGGGGACATGGTCAAATGTGAGGCACCAGAGTACGTGAGAAAGTCATATCTTTCTTAACGGATGGTTCTAAGCCATATATTTGAAGTAATCTACCCCATATCATATTATGCATTCGCGCATGCATGGGCATGTGTGAATGTGGGCGGGGGGGAGTGTGGTGTGTGGTGTGTGTGAAATATTACCTGATACCAAGAATTAATTCAAAAGCTTTCCAACATCACATGCACCAAACAAGCCTGGGTAGCTGAAGGCACATGGTCTCCTGGCTTCTCCAGCACTCAGATTTTCTGCTAGAAAGATTTTTCTGCTAGAAAATCTCTGAACCAGGCTGTGTTTAGCATTTGGATCCTGTGATACCAAGCTCTAGGGAGTAACCATCTTTGGGAAGAAGTGAAGAGTGTGGGTGGCTGTTTTCTGTGGAAACCCTCAAAAGGATGACATAAGTGACTCCACTAAGTGGCCTGTCTCGCCATCCTTCTGCCTCTTGCACTTGAGGAGCACGAAGCGGGAGGAGATGTGGGCAGAGGCACGATTGAAGTACTGTCACAGAGTTAAAGTGAGAAGACAGTGCAGGGGATGGGGAACGAAGCAGAAGGTAGAAGTTACACTCTAAAGAAGTGTGAGAGTTACAGAAACTCCCAGGAAAGCAAAGAGAGAGAGGATAAGAACCAGGACTACACAGGTGCTGGGTGCTGGGTACTAGGTGCTAGGTGCTGAGCGCCTTTTCCTTAGTCCCTAAAGCTATTTTAGGAAGGTGCTTGTGCCCCTGGTCACTATAGCAACAATGTGCCCTATGTTTTTCAAGTGCTAAGCATAGTACAAAGTGACTCAAGCACCTCATCAACACCATGAGAAATGGGCTTTCATGACCACTGTACAGATGACAACAGTAAGACTTCAGGAGCGATTCAGAAAATGCATGCCAAATCCAAAAGTAACCACTGTTCAGTAGGATCCTAAGGGTCTCTGCCTGCACCACACCTAGTCTTCACTCTGTTTAGAAAGTCAGAGGACTCTCCTGGACCCATTGCCAGGATTCCCCAATGCCACTGATGTCTCAGAGACTCGGTATCTCACTCCCCCAGCATTGCCTCTCCCACGAGCACTGTTCAAACTCCAGTCCCCAGGGTGCAATGTACCCTCTACCATGTGTGGCTCCTTTCAAGAACATAGTACACACATAATCCTTGGCTCCCTTGCAGTGAGAGCAACACTGGACCAAGAGAATTTAGTATGCACTATTTCTCCTCCTCTACTGACACAAACATTTTGCAGAATATGAGTGACATGGTACTTGATTTCAAAAAAGCAATGAACTACAGAGCCTCAGAAAAGAATCCTAAATGTCTTGAATGTGTTTTTAAAGGGCTGTTTGGACATAGGTTTTTTAATGTATTTTTTAATAACTTTACACAAGTATACAATATATTTTAATCATATCCACACCACTGCCCTCTCCTCTTAGACCTCCTGATGAGGTTCCCCTCCCAGCTTTTCGTACCCGCCGCGCCCCCCCTCCCCCCGTCACCTTCCCCACTGAATTCAGTTAGGACTGTCCACATGCATGAGTGTAGCTGGAGCATGGCCAACCTAACCAGCGGATGAACTGCCAAGGTCTTGTGGGCAAACACAGCCCCCTGTGAGTTCTTGGGGATGGTGATTCTGCCATGTATGTCTAGGAAACAGTTTCCTGGTAATATTTTTCAACCTTTGGCTCTTAGAATTTTCCCTCCCTTCTCCTACAATGAATACTTTCCCTGAGTTTTTCTGTTTCCCCATGTAAGAGAAAAAAATATCGTAGGCACCATTTCCAAAGACAAGTGGGAAAAAAACCAAGTGAGGTACAGAAACTTTTATGACATAAGTAGTCTCTGCCACTGAGTCAGTAAGTACACACTGCTCAGGCCTAGGGACCACGCGAAGGGCTTCACATGCCACACCATGTTCCATCCTCCCAACGACCCCACTCTTCAGATGTGGCTGCTTTAATATCTATTAGGCCAAAGAACACAGCTAATGTGGCGCAACCGGCATACAAGGCCCAAGCCAACAGCAACGGCACCACAAAAGCCTCTTCTCGATGGGCAGCCTGACCTGGATTGACAAAACCATACAGCGATTTGAATTATTTCAAATATTTTTTTTTCTATATTTTAGTTTCTTTCCCTTCCTTAAAAGTGACACACTAGCTATAGAAATGTGTTTAATGTATAACAAGATGTTTTAAAACATTTGTTTACTTGCTGAGTAGGCACAGGCAAGTCTTGGCATGCTTGTGAAGGTCAGGGGACAACCTAAGGGCAACCCCTCCCACCACGTGGATTCTGAAGAGCAGACTCAGTCAGATAGTGCAGCAAGTGCCTTTCTGTTGAGCTGCCTCACCAACCTTTATGTGTTAGTTTTCACAAGTCTGTAATGGCCTATTGAATAAAGTCAGTTGTCCAGACGTCCACCCAGCAGATAACAAGAGTCACAGGCTCTGAAGACATAAGATGCTTGAAAATGAATAATGCTATAAATTCTATCTCTTAAAATTCACATATTTGTCAGAGGCAGTCCCTCCACTCCTCCCCTTCCCATGTAGAGAATGTGCTGTCCAGCAGCTACATCTGAACAGGGGGTCTAGGTCCTCTGCTTGCATTGTCCTTGGTTGGTGCATTAGTTTGTGCAGCCCACCCTGGGTCCAGGTGCGCCAGCCTTGATGGTCTCTTTGTGGAGCTCCTGATAATCCTCCCCCCTCAATCACTGCCCCTTAGCAGAGAGGCTCTGAGGGAACAGAGAGGAAGGGGATGCAAACTATCCAGATGAGACCTGATAGGCTGTGGTCAGACTGTAGAGGAAGAAGTCCCCACCTGTCAGAGGTCTAGGGCAGGGGAGTAGAGCAGAAAACGGAGGGAGGATGGGAACATGAAGATAAGAGCGAGGTGATTACTCTCAGGATGTAATGTGAAGAAATAATAATAATAAATACAAAATTCAAAAAGAAATCACTTATTAATTCAGCAAATACTTATTATGTATCCAGCATTACTCTTGGTAATGGTGATGCAACAAAGCAGACAGAAAACCCTGTCCTTTATGAAGTTTACATTCTGACAGAAACAGAGAACAGATAGATATAAGTAAGATAATGACTATGGCAGTCATAAGATCTAAGGGGAAAATAAAGCAAACACACGCATTGTGGAAGCTGGGGTAGATGTGTATGGGAGACCGGAAATCAGTGCTTTCAAAATACTGGTCTTGGAAAAACTTAAACATAGCTAATAAGCATTTAAGAAAATTGGCCAAATACATTAATATCATTGGACACTTTTTTTTTTTTTTTTTTTTTTTTTGGTTTTTCAAGACAGGGTTTCTCTGTGTAGCTTTGACTGTCCTGGCCTCACTTTGTAGACCAGGCTGGCCTCGAACTTTCAGAGATCTACCTACCTGCCTCTGCCTCCCCAAGTTCTAGGATTACAGGCTTGAGCCACAGCACCCAGGTGTTGGCACATTTCTTAATTTTAGGTACGAGATGTGAATTTTTAAATATACTTTTCCACAGTAAGTTGTAGAGAATGACAGAACTTGATAGAAAAAGACGGGATATGCCTGGCAATTGGCTGCAGACAGATTAGCTCGTTGATGCTTTCCTTGTCTGTGCCACCATGGGACACAGGCTACCATCTCATCCCAATGAAATCTGAGCACGTAGCTGGAATCCCATCTGGAGCGTTCTTGGAAATCATTATGCTCACAGAGTCCTGTTGTCCTTGCCTGACCCTGACACAGCCAGAGCCACATCTGAGGTGGAGACTGTGACACGGTCTGTCTCCTCACATGACTGTCCTTAGTGCATGCAAAGAAAATCACAGTGCAGAGTGCTGACGGCCGCCAACCAATGAATTGGCCGTAACTCTTCTCTCTCTTTCTCCTTATAATATGGGAACAGTGGATAATGACAAAATCATCTAGTACAAAGATGAAATCACTTCACAATGTCAAGACCTTGAAAGGGGATTGTGAGGAATTGGGGTTAGAATTCAAATTGTCACTCAAGACACAACCATCTGTAGCTAATCTTGTACGATGAAAGAAAACCCTAGTTATCCTCTGTTTCACTGCCTTGACAGTGTTGGGAAATGTGAAATTGCACATTGGACTCAGCAAGAAAATTTTAACTCTCTTTTTTACCATCAAGCTTTTGGTTCATAAGCTTATTGTCATTTTTTCTCAGCTTCCTCTACCGTATAAGCATTAAAAAATAAACATCAAAGTTAGTTTGCTTATAACATTGCTAAGCACTGATGCTCCATTTTCAATCAATTATTTCAATTATTTATTTTAAACTCAATAAGCTAATCCCTCCGCCCCAACAATTATGGATGCTTCCTAGCAACTGAAAACGTGCAATTTACACATTTAAAAATATACCCTACACCCTAAATGTATGTATTTGACCCCAAAGCCCTCTCAATCCATTTGAGATTTACTATTTAGGAAACCTATCTCCACTGTGTTTTATAGCACCACAGTAACTGCCATGGGCAGCTATAAAGTTCTAACCGTAATCTGCACAAATGCATTAGCAGCGAGCCCACTCGGGCATTCAGCCGTCACTCCCCAGTTCTGCTCAAGATGCTCTGCGGCAGGTAAATGTCACAGTTCCATGCCACACGTCTCAAGGACTTTCCCGTGCCTACTTCAGGACGAGCAATACTTCAGCGCCATCAGAATTAACCATCCTCTAAGTTCAATTTAATAAGACTGCATTTTCCTCAGTGTTTCACCTCTGTGTATCATTTATTACCATTTCACGTGAAAAGCTAAAAGCGCTGAGTGCACATTCATGACTGTATTCCTGTAAAGGAAGCCCTTATCTCTTGCAGTTTTAAACACTGGTAGCAACTCCAACTATAAGTGGGTGCCTTCTCAGAGCATCTATCAGAGTTCACACTAAAAAGGAGATTAGAAGCTAAATGTCAGGGTTCACTATCATAAAGAATCCCCCAACCCCCTTCCAGTCTTTCAGCAACAGAATTGGAAGCCAGGACCATGTACTCCTAGTGCCTGCAGAACTTGGCACGCTTGGGCAAAGCTGGGAAAGATAGGACCACCTGGGGTCATTTCAAAGTCAGACTATAAATGCACCTAAGTGTGTGTATATGTACTTTGTCTTAACTTTCATTTTTCCTTTCTTTCTTGTAGCTCACAAATGGATCTGAAGCATCACAGACACCACAGGGTGTCTACAAATGGAAAAACAATGAAAAGGAAAGCAATGACCACCAAATAGTGTCTAATACTGACATCCAACGGTCCACCAGCAAGGATGTCATGCCACCCTCGGCATCATGTCAGCCTCTCCTTGAAGGAGAATACATCAGTGAAAGGCTTCCTGGAAAGGTCCTAGTTATGTGGAGATGATAAAAGAACAATTCTTTCATGTTCAGAAAATAAGAGTATTACAGATGGGGAAAGGGAAGGCCTAATGCATTGGGTCTGCCCCCTTGTCACCACCTAAATATGCTGGCTATGTGCTGATCTTACAAATGAACTTGTGGTCCTCACTGCAAAAGTAGGTACCATCCTCAGAGGCCCCATTTTTCTCAAAAGGAATGGGTGTCATCAGGTATCCCATCAATGAGACCCCATCAAGTCAGGTACCAAGGGCACTACCTCTCTGTTACAGTTCTCTCTCGAGTCACACACACCTAACAACACAGGCACATCACATGGTCACATGCCAGCCCTCCTCCACTCAATGGGTCTTTGTTTTCAGAAAACAATGGGAGTTATAAGAGTGGAGGTCTTACATCATCCAACTATAAATAGCTGTTGTTGGATGTGGTTCTTTGTTGTTGTTTCAAAATGAAGCTGAAAACTTGGAGGAAAATGGCTATCTACTGGATAGTTTATGATGCCCAGTGATGTCATCGCATTTAGGTGATTAAGGACCTATTTGGTTTTCCAATCAGACAAATCAGCAGCTCTCTCAAAGGGAATTTTAATCAGAAGAGTTGCCTGCTGTGCTAAGATTGTCCCTGGACACAAGGCATTACTGACCTTTCCTGCACAGCATATTTAAATGTGAATCATTGGGCTGCTCCAGATGCCTGCTGTTTCCCCGTGGAACAAGAGTAGAGATGAACTTTCAGGTTCGGCCATACATTACAAACACGAACGCAGAAGCTGTGAAAAGCCAGTAGCAGAAGGATGTCTTTCCCTGGACGCAAAGGTCATTGCTGTTCTCGCTCATTTGTTCCAGCTGACCACGGGGTCCTACTCTGACTGGCCCACTTAGAGAAGTCAAGTTGGAAAACAGCTGTCCTTATGAGTCTGCAGCGTGGACACTGCATTAAGATTACCTACTAAATTTAACTTTGCTTTCGTTTGTATGTCAAAGAAAAAGTAGTTTCCCTTGTGACAAAGCAGACCTAAAATGATTCTTTTTTTTTTTTAATGTGAAAAATAAGGTTATACTTATCAGAATAGTACTATTTTTCCTTCTATCACTGAGGGGGGAGGGGAAAGAAAATAAAATCCCTAGGTAAATATTTTTAGGGAGATGTATTGCTGTAAAAATAAGCACTTTTAAGGCACAAACTCACGGAGCTGCCAGGCCGTCACGTTTACTAAGCAGAGTGAGAAATCACAGGGTAATATTTGATTCCAAAGTAAGGATCTATGTAATTATCTCTACATATCAGGAGACAGTTAAGAATGTTTGCATTTGTGTGTGTTTGGGGGGAGGGGAGATTTATAGGACAAGTTGCTGGAATTGGTTCTCTCCTGCCATCTTATAAGCGATGAAAGTCGGGTCCTCAGGATTGACAAGCCACTTAACAGTTGAGTCAGCTCATCAGCCCTTTAAAAAGCATCTCAACAGTCTAGCTCTTCTAGGCCTCAAAGCTACCGGCTTTTTAAGCTGTAAAGTTAGAACCTATCATTGACATGAAGGAGAATCTGGGCCTTGAGCCTGGGGGTTTTTTGTTGCGGCTGCTACTTTGTTTTCCTGCTGTATGACAACAGTCGGCAGATCTGGTTATACATTGTACTTATAATTGTACTTATAAATCGCCTGCACCATTAAAATGAGGCATACCTGTAAAAAAGATGGGAATTATGGTAAGATTTAGCTGGGAGTCAAGGCGCAATTGCTTGGCACTCGGGTTGGAAATGATACGGCTTTGACATTGACTTCTGCAGCACAGTATCGTTGAGGAGGTGGAAACAGGTAGTAGATAGCTACGGGGGGCTTCCTGACCCCCCAGCCCAGCCTATTTGGAGAGTTACAGACTACGGGTTGGAGTGGGGTGCGGGTGTACCGCGGGCGGCGGGGGGGGGGGGGGGGGGGGGGGGGGGGGGGGGGGGGGGGGGGAGGGGCCGGAATCCTGACTGAGGACCTAGTGGCAGTTTATGGTTACTGGGGATGGAGGTGGTGGTGTTGTCAGGGTATAGCTGCTGCTAAACTGCTCAAGGTTCTGTAAAGAACCTCCTGGCTAGCTTGTGTAAGCAACTCTAATTAAACTTACTTGGGAAGCAGGGTTTCAGTGGGAGGGGGAGGGGCGGAGAAATGGGAATGGGAGATGAGGAATAAAAAACAAAACACAACTCTTACCTCAAAGGGAACAAGAAATAGTTTGTTCTAGAGCCAAGTTTGAGTGACCGAGACCCAGGAATCACAGAGCACATGGAAACAAATTCATGTAGTTTTATAGTAACATAATACAGAGCTATTATCCAAGGCATTTTGAAATACATTAGTGGAAGCATCTCAGAGGCAGCAGTTGCCACAAGATGGGGGCATTTCTAATCCTCAGACAGCTATCCCATCACATTCGGAGTTGGTGGAAGCTAGTGGTCTGCTGAGCAAATAGATTTCAAAAGGTTTTTATTTGTCACAGGACATTAGTTCCAAGACTGAGATGGGCAAAGAATTGGTTATTCAGGAGGCTACAAACCACCCAAAATAAAGTATAATTAGGGTCTAGACCTGCAGCATTTCAACCCCTCTGTATCACTGAAATTCTAATTAATCAATCGATCAGTCTTTGCAGCCCAGCTTCTTCTGAAGAGTTCTTCTTTACAAAGGTGGATGGTGCCTGAAGAACAGCACCTGGCATGCACAAGGACACACACGCACATGGTGTGCACATACAGATGCAAACCACACACACACACACACACACACACATGGTGTGCACATACAGATGCAAACCACACACACACACACACACACATGGTGTGCACATACAGATGCAAACCACACACACACACACACACACACACGCACATGGTGTGCACATACAGATGCAAACCACACACACACGCACATGGTGTGCACATACAGATGCAAACCACATACACACACACATATGGTGTGCACATACAGATGCAAACCACACACACACACACACGCACATGGTGTGCACATACAGATGCAAACCACACACACACACACATGGTGTACACATACAGATGCAAACCACATACACACACATATGGTGTGCACATACAGATGCAAACCACACACACACACACACACACACGCACATGGTGTGCACATACAGATGCAAACCACACACACACACACACACGCACATGGTGTGCACATACAGATGCAAACCACACACACACACACACACACACACACACACACATATGCACATGGTGTGCACAAAAAGATGCAAACCACACACACACACACACACACACACACGCACATGGTGTGCACATACAGATACAAACCACACACACACACATGCACATGGTGTGCACATACAGATGCAAACCACACACACACACACACACACACGCACATGGTGTGCACATACAGATGCAACCACACACACACACACACACACACACACGCACATGGTGTGCACAAAAAGATGCAAACCACACACACACACACACATGGTGTGTACATACAGATGCAAACCACACACACACACGGTGTGCACATACAAATGCAAACCACACACACACACACACACACGCACATGGTGTGCACATACAGATGCAAACCACACACACACACGGTGTGCACATACAGATGCAAACCACATACACACACATGATGTGCACATACAGATGCAAACCACATACACACACGCATATGGTGTGCACATACAGATGCAAACCACACACACACACACACACATGATGTGCACATACAGATGCAAACCACCCACACACATACACATAGTGTGCATATAAAAATGCAAAACCACCAACACACATAGTGTACAGATACAGATGCAAACCACACACACACACACACACACACACACGATGTGCACATACATATGCAAACCACCCCCACACACACACATAGTGTGCACATACAAATGCAAGCCACCAACACACATAGTGTGCAGATACAGATGCAAACCACACACACACACATGATATGCACATACATATGCAAACTACTCCCCACACACATAGTGTGCACGTACAAATGCAAACCACCCACACATAGAGTGCAGATACAGATGCAAACCACACACACACACACACACACACACACACACACACACACACACACGATGTGCACATACATATGCATCCCCCACACACACATAGTGTGCACATACAAATGCAAACCACCAACACACACAGTGTGCAGATACAGATGCAAACCACACACACACACAGTGTGCACATACATATGCAAACCACACAGACACACACACACACACACATGGTGTGCACATACAAATGCAAACCACACACCCACACTGTGCACGTACAGATGCAAACCACCCACACACAAAGCACAAATATATTGAGAAAGTATGTTATTGCTTGGGAAAAATTTTTTCTTAAGTTTCAATTTTTTTTGTGGCCTTTGACATACTGAGGCATTTTAAAATAAAACAATTAAAAGAAAACTAATAGTTTAGAAATCACTCTAGGTAAAGGGGGGGGGCAGGTGTCTGCTTCTTCAGCCTGCATGAACCAGGAAGACTTAAGTAACCATGACACCAGACCAGGGCTAAGTAATTACATATAAACTTAGCTCGCGTCCTCAACACTGGCTTAATAACCTGAGTTTCAAAGTCAGCAGCTCACAGTTCCACAGCTTAAAGTGCCGGCCCCAAGCCTCAAGGTTCGAATTCAGACAGACCTAGCATAGTTCAAGGGCTGCATCCTCCAGGTTGGTCGTTTCAGAGAGAAGTTCGTCCTACCCGTCGTGCAGATGTGATGGGCAACTGGAGCAATGCTGAAGAGCAAAACTGAAAGCAGAAGAAAGACCCATTTTCCCAGGCCCATACTGTCCTGTTCCAGAAGAGCTGCTAGCCTCCCAGGGGGAAGAACTTTCTAGTCCTACTCTGAAGGACCACAAAATGCCTAAGCCAGAAAGTGTACCAAAGACACCATAAAGTCATTCTGATATAACTGTCCCAATCAATAAAAAAACAGCCACAACGCAATCAAGCGTCAAAAATGATCTTAAGATAAGAGAGAGAGAAATTAACTCCTGAGGTCAGGCTTTTACAGTGTTCCATATCCTACCACCTTACTCTTTGTTTTTTGCATATTTCAGCAGGCATGCTTTCACGATTCCCAGAAATAACAAGATATTTAGATGTCCCGGGATGGTCATGAAAGCGCTGCTAACCTAAAATCCATACAGAGCCCACAATGCTGAGAACATTGAGGTAAACCTGGAAGTCAGCAATTGGAAAAGGTATTTTTAAATCTGAGCCAGGAGACAATTAAAATGAAGGAACTGAGCATCACTGAACCATCAGATTTTTTTTTTTTCCTCAGCTCCCATGCTGTTTGCATTGCTCCTTTTGTGTCTGGCGCTGCCAGGGATGTAAGATGTCAAAATGTTCAGAGCAGCTATCCTCCAACCACTGACATGGCTGAGCTAACCTTTCATCCACATATTCCCTCAGACAGTATACACTCTTGAAGACTGACTCCCAACCCTCCTATGTCCTAAGTAAGGCTCAAGTTTATGTAGCCAAGAGTGAAATGGTGATGAATGTTTGATCCTCCACCCTTGCTCCCCCGGATGGTGACACCACAGCCATGTACCACCACACTGGATTGGCAGAGTGCTGGGGGTTAAATCCAGGGCTTCCTGCGTGCTCAGTAAACACTCTCAGCTGAACTTCATCCTCGCCCCAGGACCTCGTGATTCTAGAATAACAGCTTCAATGTTTCTTTCATCGGATTAGCATATAGCTATTAGTGAGTTGTCGTGATAACCCAACTGCGTGATGCCATTGGCTACTGGCACAAAATGAAGAATACACAATACTTAATTCAGGAAGGGTCTGTAGGCTTTTGATCACTAATTTCCATCCATTACCTGGTTTGGCACATCGTAGGTTTCCAAGGTAGGCAGTTTGGTTGTTGTTGGTTGTTATTGTTCTTTTGGGCAGGGGATAAGTTTTCCCATTTTGTTTTCAAAGGGAAATTTGTCTCCCAAAAGACAAACTGGGTCTCTGAGAACAAATATCATTTCAGAATCAGTGTCCCAAAACATGAGTCTCAATCCAAACTGAGCCTAAATCAAATTACAGTCACAGAAACTATACACACACACACACACACACACACACACACACACACACACACACACATATATATTCATTCATTCATTCTATGGGAAAGAAGGATTTCAGAACAAAACCTAAATAGATTAGAAAAGAATGTGTGGCCAAGCATGGTGGCACACGCCTGTAATCCCAGCACTTTGAGAAGCAGAGGTAGGCAGATCTCTGTGAGTTCCAGTCCAGCCTGGTCTACAAAGTGAGTCTAGGACAACCAAAGTTACTGAAAGAAAGAAATGAAAAGAAAAAAAAAAAAAAGAGTATGTGGAATCTGCCTCCAACAGGCCTTCAGAGGAGCCCAAATCCTCCAGGGTATGCTAAATACAAATTCTGTGACTAGGCCAGAGCCTGTTGCAGAGAACTGAGTGAGGCCTGTTAGTGTAAGTTTTGATGGGATGACCAACAGCATGAAAGGTTGTTATAAATGTTGATCGCATAGATGCATTCACATAAATGGGATGTTACACTGCAAAGCTTTTTAGGTGCAAATGTCTTGTGGATATTTTTTAGTTCAAAAAAGGCCCAATGACACACAAACTCCATTACAACTTTTCATCACTGTGTTGATGGAAGCTGGCAGGCACAGAGAATAGTGTTAAACCAGACAGGCATTTTGCCTCTCTGATATGCCACCAAATAAATGTCTATTTTTATTTATTTTTTGCCAATTGTCCATCTTTTAGATGCATCACGGAGGCTTAAGTGGAAGAGTTACTATCTTTTTGAAGCGTCATCAAAGAATGGGTAATTCTAAATTTGTATATTAAAAAAATAGAAATTTAAGCTTGCTTCAGAAGCCGTGAAAGAAATCTAAGCTACGTGCTAGTAATGGCTCTCTTTAGAGAAAGAAAATGAAACAGTTCATATGTTTCTATATGGCATCGTGAATGGCTGTCACCAAAGCCAGCCTGTATAATGGTTAGATGACAAGGACATCATGAGCAGGTCTGGAAAACTACAGTAAACATCTTAGGAAACCTACCGTCTGAGTCCTAAGTGTGTAAACGCTAAACCCTACAAAACATGGACTAATTACTGAGATGGCAGGAAACCTATTCTGAGAGCTGTTAGCAACGCAGTTATGAACGTGGAAGTTACAATGCACAGACTCAGAGAGAAAGAGGAGTATTTTGTTCTCCATAAGGTGAGTAGGGAATGGTGACTGTTGAGCCCTTTCCCCAAGCAACACCTGTCAAAGCCAGCTGGCCAGAGCTGACCACCAAAGCTATCCGCAACAGATAACGTTGACTGTTACCTTGTACTATCTGAGCGGGCTGGGGCTAAAGAGAGAAACAATGCAGGTTTCCCAAATGGAAGTTCCCTGGACCACGTCTAACCCAATGCACTGTGCTTATGGAACTAGCCTGGGCCTGGGGTCCATTTAGATTAACTGTAATCTAATGTAATCTAATGTAATGTCAGACCGTATAGCAGCATCAGAAAAAAAGCAGGGCAGGAATAGGTATGTAAGTGGGCAAGGAGGCAGCAGATGCTAGACATTTTCTTAAAAATCCTTCATGTTGGCTATCTTTTTAAGTGTCAACTGTTTTGATGACGGCATTATCAGAAAAGCCTCTGGCTTTGCTGTTCCTGCCCGCAGTAAGTAAGCACAGTATAGTATTCACTAGGATAATTTAAGTGTCCTTGTAAGAGTCCCTAACTCAAGGGAAACAAATTCTGTACTGTGCTAACGCTCAAACAAACAAACAAACAGTGCTCAAATAATTCGGCATGGCCGCCTAAAAGAACTGCAAACTGGAAGGAGAAATTTCTGCCTACAGAGGAGATTTTAAATAGACGCCACGAAAACCATCAAAAGCGCAGCTCATTCGAGGAACAAACAGGAAAGTGTACAAACAGGAGCTTCAGCAAACGGTTTCTTTATAGTCCCGAAGTTCTCAGGCATGAGAAGCAGAGAGCAGAATCACAGGCGGGGGTGGGGGGGTGGGGGGTGGGAGTGTGGGGGGGGGGGGGGGGATCGGAGGGAGCCAGTGAGACCCCGGGCTCTGTTCCAGCCTTCTCATTTCCCTAACCGCAACCACGCTGACGCTGACACTAGGAACAAGCAGCTGCCTCTGAGGGGCTACAGGGCCCAACAGGAAACAACCAGTAGACAACATATGTGTAATAAGAAGTTTCTAAACTGCCCACAAACATCTAAAAATGGTCGTTCTTGATCTTGAACAACTTACATTTTAGAATAACTTATAAAAGATCCCACTCCAAGAAGATTTTAGACCGGATGGACTGAGTGAGGGGGAATTTTCCACAATATCGCAGATGTGTCTTAAAGAGCCATTTACATCAGTGCTTTCCAAATCTAATGGTCACGTGGATTTTTAAAAAAAGTTTTAATTGTACGCTTCAATATTGTTATATTTATATTTTGTACACTTTTACTACTATAATAGCAAACTACAACATACAATGTCGAGCACAAATAAGTACCTTATGGTAATAAAAATAAAACCTTCTTGTAATCAGCTCTTTCCTCCCATCCCTCAGAGAATATCTTTACACACACGGGTTATCAACAGCCTGTACAGAAAACATGACTTCAGTTCACTACATGGGTGTAGGGGACACCCACATGGTCACCTTGTATCACCATTGTAAGTTTTAAATGCAGTAACCTCACTTTGTGTTAAAGTAACTGCAGGGACACTGAAAACCATGTGCCTTCAGGAATTCCGTTGTTTTCCCTCCTCCTCAGTAGCTGCCACTTACTCAAGACTGCTATCTAGCCAGCATTTTATAGTCCATATATTATGTCTATGTTATTTTTCCCATTTAAAAAAAAAACTTAAAGGTCACTTTGATTAGTCATCTTACACAAAAGTGTCATTAGGTCAGGGGTGGGAGTGGTTTCTGCCTCCAAAGCATAAGTCACTGTACTTTCAGCCACTGAGCATGGCAGGCAAGTGTCATGGCTCCTTCAACGTTGCCTTTATATTGAGTCCTTAAAGCAACGAGAAGCTGGGAAATAAGCTCATGGCTTTTACAATTACCTCTGATTAAAATAAACAAAACATCCTTCAGGTATTTCACCTGCTCCTTCCTCCTCCCTTAGCAAATAATCCTTTTCAATCCTAAATCCTAGAAGGAGGTCATAGGAGGGAATTCTGGGAATCATCACTGGGGTCAGCCAAGCAAGGCCTAAGGTGAAGCTCCTCCAGTGGGATCATGGGAAAGCAACCAGCCCATACTTGCCAACAAAAAATAATAATAATTTATTTTTTCTATTTTTAATTTTTATAATTTCATTGGTATGGGCGCTTTCCTCGCATGTATGTAAGTATGTATGTACCATGTACATGTGAGGTGCCCAAGGAGGCCAGAACAGAACACTGACCTCATAGAACTGAAGTTACAAAGGGTTTGGGGCTGCCCTGTGAGCACTGGGAATTGAAACTGGGTCCTTTGAAAGAGCACGCACTGTTCTTCACTGCTAAGCCATGTGTCCAGCTCCAACAGCCTTTATTTTTTAAAGAAAGACCACTGAGGACCCAGATGCAACTTAGTGGCAGAGATGGTTCTCCTAGCTCAAGTGAGGACTAGGTTTAACCCCAACATAAGAAAAACAAAACAAATGGAACCAGAATGTGTGATTTGTAACTTGTACAGTGGGGCATTCTATTCAATAGCAAGAGTTAACTCAGTTGTTCCCCAGTCTTTCCGCAGGCAAGTACTGCAGAAGAGCATCTAGGACTTTCTCTTGGTGCCTCGAAACCCAGGACTCAAACCCATCTTCCAGAGGCAATCACCAACTCCGGGCACAAAATGTGAGAGGTCACTTACCTGGTTAGTGTTAAAAGGTGAGTTGGATTAGGAGAACGCTGGCTGAAAACGTAGATCTGGCAAATTTAACATGATCAGGATTTGATTTTTTTTACTGCTGAGTTTTACACTAGAAAATGTGGGTCAGACCACATTGGCAATGCCAGCATAACTTTTTTCCCTGGAGTTTCAGGGACATGAATAGCACACTGCTTGCTGTCCAGGCTGGTGAGGACCGTGGAGAAAGTGGAGTGGATGAGCCCCTTCCAACGTGATGACATCCGTCCTGCCTGAGGGGTCCTCACCCTCCACAGCTCTGTCTGTCTGTAGCCCCCAATGCCACACATAACTGTTGTGCACGAGTGGAGCGTCCTTCTCTCATCATTCAAGACTGCCATTTTGCCGAGCCAGAGCTGTGACCATTAGCAGTAAGCACTTCCTACGGTTTCTATAGGCACCAGGCCCAGAAGAGGGAAGGCAGGCTTTAAGCCTTGTTTTCTAATCTAGTCAGAATGTCTCTAAAAAAAACAAAAACAAAAACAAAAAAACAAAACAAAACAAAATCAAGGGAATGGAAGAGAAACGGAAGGAGCTGAAATTATAGAAAAATGATGTAAATGCAGTGCTCCGGAACAAATATATGTGTGTCTGTCTTAGATAAACTCTTGTCAAGAAGGAATATTTTTCAATATGGTTCTGACCTTAAACGATGGTCTTAAACTATCACTCAGTGTTATCTCCATTCCACTCTGCACTGGGATAAAGGAAACAAAAGAAAGTAGTGGGGAAACAGTAAAATATCTTTTTTTTTCTTTATTACTTCCTCATAGCTCTAGCCTCTTCAATGCCCAGCTGGAAAACTTCAGTT
The DNA here is from genome assembly GCF_903995435.1 of Acomys russatus. Classification (NCBI taxonomy): domain Eukaryota; kingdom Metazoa; phylum Chordata; class Mammalia; order Rodentia; family Muridae; genus Acomys; species Acomys russatus. The sequence goes on along the minus strand of NC_067148.1, from coordinate 47,904,902 downwards.
TTAACTCCCTACCACCTGAGCCCTGCTAGAAAGTAGGTCAGCTTGCTTCAGCACACAGCTGCGGACACAGGCAGAGGAGATGCTGGTGCCGTTTGGCACGCCCTCACGTACAAAGGTCAAACACTAAGATTCTTGCCAGAATATGTTTTTTAATCTTCCTGAACTCTCCTATAAAGGCACTTTTGAGGGGGAAGGAAAAAAAAAAGTATCTTTACATTTCAGCTTTTATACAGATCAGCAATATAACAGAGCACACACACACCAACAAGCTAAGTACGCCACTGAGGAAAAACTGAGTCAGGCCTCTTCCTCAGACGGCAGCCCCAGAAGGCCCGAATTCTCTTCTCTTAGACTGCTACCCACTCTGCAAAACACTAAGTTTGCGTTCATCGTCTTAGACCTTACCCACCTGTCCCAGTAACAGGCAGGTCTTAAACCAGTGGTCCTCCACCCTCCTAACCCTGTGACCCTTGAATTCAGTTCCTCACGTGGTGTGATCCCCACCCACTAAAAGTGTTTTGTTGCTACTTCATAACTGTAGTTTTGCTACTGTGATGAATCATACTGTAAATTTCTGATATGCAGGGTACCTGGGAAGTGACCTCTGTGTAAAGGTCACCCGCATGTTGAGACCCACTGTCTTAAATTGTTCCAGGCCCAGAGTTCATGGTGATACCCTGTTGGTGATGACAACGTTCCTCATTGCTCTTAAGTTAAAAATGTGAGGCTCAGAGTGGACTCTTACTCAGGCTGTTGATACTATTTTTCATCCACAGTGTTCCCCGGCACAGAAGGTATAAGGAAGTATGAGAGGACATGGTGTATCTCCTGCCTCATGCTGATCCATCTGTCACAGCTGCCCAATGGTTGGCCTAAGAAATGCTAATGAGATCACATCTGGATTCTAGGAAAGTCTGTGCCTGTGTGAGAGGAGCCTCTGGTGGGAAGCACACTCAATATTTGCTCCTCCATCTCCACCCTAACGAAAAGCTGAACTTCACTAAGTTCATATACTTCTTGATGCCTAAGTTATTTTCCCTTCTTGAAGCTCTGGGCCAGAGGTAGAGGATTCAAAGACATATATATATCCATGAGTGACACTTACTCAGAAGTGTGGCAAAGCATATTTCTCCTGCTGAATGAGGCCACGTTCCCACTTCCTCACCAGCACATAGCAAGAATCCTCTCAAGAGCACCCGACAGTGCTTTGAAAGTGCTGCTAACTTTACCATTAAGCAAGGAGCTCAAAGCTCTTTCTCCAGAGTGGCCGAGCATTTAAGGACTCCACTGACTATGCAGGTACCCTCTTCCACCCCAGCTGCTGTGCTCCCTGCCCCAAAGATGCATCACTACACAGCCACAAGATCACAGGTAACGATGTTCAAATTTGGCTTCACACTTCTTTCTAAGACCAATTAGGGGAACCTTCACCAAGTAACTTTACAATGGCAAAATACACACTCTTACACACACACACCACACACACACAAACACACACACACACACACACACACACACACACACACAGAGCCAGAGCAGACAGTGTGCTGTGAACTTAGCACGTGAAAACAAACAAAAAACAAATCAAGACCATTCTTTTAATCATTTCTAGTGTTTTCAGCTGGGGAAAAAAAGCTTTTTTTTTTTTTTTTCCTGATGAAACATATAAAAGAAGACCATTTCAGAATTCTTACCTAGGAAATGATATCACAGTGACATAAGCATCACACAGCGCTGACAACCCCCACCTCCAGTTTTGTGATCACATTTATTATCTTTCCAAAGCACTCTTCTGCACCAATTTCCATCTCCTCAATCAAATAACACTGTCTAGAAAGGCAATTTGACTTAATACTTCCCATACACTGCACTGTAGCAGCACCCAACCTTCCCCCCAGCTCTTTGAGCATTTACACCATTTGTAAACGGTGACACCCTCTCCTCCTTGCTCTGACTGGGAACAAACCACTTAGGCCAAGACCATTTAAAAGTTTCTTTATAAAAAGTTCAACCACTATAATGGAATAAAAGACTTTTCATGACAAAAGTATATTAGGATAGAAAAAAAAAAAAAATCAGTAAACCAGCCGGGCGGTGGGGGCGCACACCTTTAATCCCAGCACTTGGGAGGCAGAGGCAATTGGATCGCTGTGAGTTCGAGGTCAGCCTGGTCTACAAAGTGAGTCCAGGATAGTCAAGGATACAGAAGGACCTTGTCTTGAAAAGCCAGGGGGGAAAAAAAAAAAAGAAAGAAAAAAAGAAAGAAGGAAGAAAATCATTAAAAAAATTTCAGGAAACCAAGGTTGCTTTTCTCAGAATTGAAGGCATGCTCCTTCCTTAGTGAAAGCTCAATCTGCCTTTAAAAGTTAACTCGGATGCTTCTAAAGTCTCCAAAAATGAAAATACAGAATCCGTTAAGAAACCCTAAGGTAAGAAAACCACACTGCAGCTCACACACAAGCTTTAAAGCACGAGGAGAAAGGGACAGAAGAGCCCAACTACACAGTAGTTCAAAGGATCTGGGGCTCTCACCTCCCTGGCTACTGAGAAAAGCAGCCCTGGAGCTACCACAGCTGCAACCTGGCCTGGACAGAAGCCAGGAGACACTTCTGTTTCCCTGTGCCACTACCCCGCCCCCCCCCCCACCCCCAGTCTTGTCCCTTTAATGGAATCTTTCTCCCTTTCCCTCCCATGTTCTCGATCTGACTCCCTCCTCTCCTCTGACAAAATACTACCTCTCACAGGAAAACAATTCTTTGAAAATGGCCGGCCTGGAACTCCCATGGTTTGTATCTAGGAAGCCAGTTTTTAAGTTATCTACAGCTATGTAACAAATGATAGAGAACTGTGTGAGACCAAACTTTGTACACAATCGTTTTTGCCAAAAACAAATGAAAGACTAAAAAGTGATATATTTGGCTCAAGACATGTAGGCACCTAGGACAATCTCTCAGGTACACGCTTTATCAGTGAGGAGGCTGGATCCATACCACCGCAGGGTATGTCACCGTGATGTGACAGTGAGCATCAAGCACATGTGTTTCTGTTTCATAAATCTAGGGCCTTAAATTAAACTAAATGCTTGTGTGGAATTCTTGTATACACGTACCTATTTACTCGTGTGCATTCACACGCATGCATATGCACACATGTGCCATGGCACAAGTGTGGACTTGGAGGACTTGGCAGTTGGTTCCCTTAATTTACCTGGGAATCAAACTGAGGCATTCAGGACCAGTGCATCCACCAGCCGAGCCATCTCAGCAGCCTGCTAGGTGGAATCTGTAGCTAGCCTAGTGATGGTCTACTTGATTTAAAGTACCACAAAACAACGGATGTTTACGTCACCCTTTTATTTCATAGTTAGAAATAATACAGTTCCAGAGGGTAGATCATCAATAAATAACGGTGTTTAATCATTAAATGTAAAAATCCCAATTCTTTGGCATCTGACAGGATTCTATTACTTGTCAAACTAATGACTGTATAGATATAGTTAATCTTAGTGATCACTCATCAATACAATATGTTACAAAGGTGCAGTTTACTTTAAAATAGACAACAGCAGAAACTTTCCAGCCACCAAAACCTCTGATCAATTCAGTAAGACATGCAGCAACCTCTCCATAGCTCTCACACACAGGTTGTCACACGCTTGCCCCTGTGGATGTATAATAAGTATTGATTAGGACTTCCTGGGGTTCCTAACACTTATTCTGCTCTAAATAAAGTTTGCCATTCATTCTGGATGGAGGAAAATCACAATTGTTCCAGGAGTGGCCCATCCACCAATTAAAAAGTGTTCTTACTTTGTAAGCAACATTGCTAACCCCTAAGAAACTCACAGTACCTAAAAGAAAACATAAAATATGTAGTTCTGTGTAGCCAGAAATGCCAAATTGGTAATAAATTGCACCTTTAAGACTGAATAGAAGAGATAGAAATGTTTACAGAAGGCAGGTTACATACATTTGTAGTCAAGAATAGCTGAGCTACTTCTGTTACTAAAGGCAAGGAATTATTTCTTTAGCAACAAATTAAACCAGTGTGATAGACATGAACTGTTAGGTAATCCGGGATTAGCCCATTAAAATGGTCAGAGCACATTAGGCTCCTACACTAATCCTGAAACTGGAATTTTGATGAGTGCCTCACTGCAGAGAACTGGTCCTGGGAAGACCCAACCCTTTGCTAAGCGGTATCACTTTATACTTAGTTCAAGCATTTGATAGTCAAAGCCACGAGAGCCTCTGCTAGCGCTCTATTCACTCACAGGAAGGTGAGGTGCAAGCAGTGCTATGCGGATAACCCAGTGCGAAGAATCCTTTCCATTTTCAAGTTCCATGTGGAATTTAAAAGAGAAAATAAGCACTAAGGAAAGGCTTCCAACTGATGGAACCTTCACGTTGGAAACATTCGGAGAAGCACCCCACCCACTACCCATTGTAAAATAAATACTTTGTATCCCAAATTTAATTTTATTAAGACACACTTTAATAATGCTATAAAGGAATATTTTACAGCCATAGAGATCAGTAACTTTCCATGCGGAAATAAAAAATCCATTGCTCAATATTATTATTGAGGCAAGTAAAGAAAGATTACTCTTAATCTGAAATGTTAATTGTTTTCAGTGCAAAACCAGTTATAAAATATTTAAACTCAATATTTAAAAATAAAAAGTGGTCCAACTCAGCAGTGTTCAAGCTCTAAATTTCATAAGACAAATCATTACATACATTTTATAGTAAAATACAGAGATCCAAGAAGCACTGAGTACTTCGATATTAATTTCTAATGAATCATACCAAGTTAGCAACAACCAAGCAGGTCACATTCCCAATTTGAGTGTCAGAATCGTAAAGGTGAAATTACTGCACCAAAGCCTTTCCCTAGCTAAAAAGCTATGCAAACTAACGGTCAACATTCTGATTTCCTTGCAGTTGCGTGCTCTAAACGATATCCCACCCACCCCACCCCAAGTACCTGTGATTTCATTCCTGTATCCAAAACTTGATCCAAACAATTTTTTTTTTATGTTCCAGGAACACTTAGCTGATATAACCATCTCTAACGTGAAGGGTCATGTACAGAGTACGACAGTAGATTTTTCTCTAGCCGAGTACAGGCTAACCTAAAGTGGTTTAAACTCTGAGCGAGCCATTCATGTGTTGTTCCTAGCAAACACTCGGTCCCCTCGGAGGGTCAGGTGTTGAAGCTGGTACTGTAGCACTTCTGTGTCAGCTGGCTCCTTGATGTTCATTTTATCTAGATTGAGGTAGTCCAGGGATTTGGAGTGAGCCCTCTTACCTTTAAGAAGACAGAGAGGCAAGGGCCCATGGAGGGCCTTATAAGGTTCATAAGGTAAGGATTTGGTGCACTTGTCTCCTGAGCTGGGCATCCGCCTTCGCCGCCTGCCATTAACAGCTGGAATCTCATATGGCTGATAGAATCTACTTCTTGTTTTATACAGACGTGAGGAGCGCGCAAGTCCTGAATCCAGCTGTTTAGAGCGCAGGGGAGGCACGGCTTCTCCCTTGCTCTCTTCCCCTCCCGTGCACTTCTGGGCTAGCTTCAGGAGTTCCTCGCCAGTTGTGAAGCCAACCAAATAGTTAGAGTCCATGTGGAGGATCTGATAACCAGACACAGTCCGACGCATGGGAGAGCATGGCGTGCTAGAGCAGCGGGGTTTCTCGGCCTCGGCTTTTCCTGGCGAGCTCCCCTCAGCCACAGGTAAGGGCAGGGTGGTCAGGGTACTTCTGGACTCCCCGTTTATATCTACTTCCATCTTAGGCACCAGGCTGCACACCCCTAAAAGTAAACAGACTCGGATTAGAAAAGGGTAGCACACAGCTCTGGACTGAGCCGGATCCTGTTAGAATGCACAGCGCGTGAGTGATGTACAACAGACTCACTCCTGGCTTGGCCTAGTAGACATATCAATGCAGGCAAGAAATGGCCACTGCCACACGGTATTCAAGAATGTGTGGGCAGGTCAGTGGGACTCTGAAGCCTCGTGGAAATGTTCAAACCGAGAAGAAACGAGAACGGGTACTTGTACAAGTCAGCACTCAGTTCAGTACCTATCACAACAGTACCCAAAGACGAGTAAGCACACAAGTTTTTGCCAAAGGTTTTAAAAAACTTTGACTTGAAAATTAAATTTTCTCTCATTTAACTTAAATCTGCAAGTGCTCTGCTCTTTACACCTGCGCTTCTCTGCAACTGCACTTAAGAAGAATGCAATAGAATTTACCCACAGAGAGATGTACCTGATAACTGTTCTGGCACTACGGCACAGCGTTTAGAGGATGGATGGAAACCTTGTAAGATTTCTTCCTTTGCGATCTCCAGTGAATTAAAGAAAGTCACTCTGTAGTTTAAAAGTTAACCCTAAACCTAACACAACACGTCAGTTTTAATGCTAAGCATGTGTAAATAAATCTGGAGAAATGGCTCCAATGTTAAAGGCACTTGTTGCTCTTGTGGCACACCCGGTTTGGTTCCCAGCACCCACACAGCGGCTAGCTGACAACCATCTGCAACTCCTCCAGATGACCCACTGCCCTCTTCTGGCCTAGGAAGGCACTGCCCACACCTGGGGCACAGGCACTCATGCAGGCAAACCACTCATAGGCAGAAAATGAACATAAATCAGTTTTCTTAAAAAAAGTACCAAATATCATTTTATATTACTATTTAATCATAAAACATATCATAAGCACACAGTTATTTTATTTTACAATGCCTAAGACACTATCTCCAATAGCTTAATAAAAGATGATTCACAATGAATAATAGAATTGTTCATTGCAATTATCACTTTATGTAGTTTTGAAAACCTAATGACACACACTGTCATGAATAATGGCTAGGTTCCTAGAAAATAGCAGATAATACAAATTTTGGGAAACAAAATAATAGAGAAAACAGAGATAATGTCTTCTGAGAAAGTTTAATTTTAGTTGAATTTCTATTGGTTTTGAGGAAGTATCTCAGAATAATAATCAAAATGTCAGGTAACTGAGTCTAATATGAAAAATTTATTGAAAAGGGCTATTTAGCACATAATTCTCAAGAGAGCTTTTATAAACCAAGAAACTGTTCCTTAAGGTTTCAGTATGCATTTGAATTTTAGACATTTAGAA